>NC_092042.1:42530136-42830136 GCF_003086295.3 Arachis hypogaea | reverse complement strand
ATACAACCTAACTACCCATTTATTCACTTTCCACACACTCATGCATTCTCTTTTAATCCACAACCCATATGCATTGGTTATAATTGGCTTCGCCTTGGGGGCATTTTGTCCCTTTTTTATTGCTTTCTTTTTCTATATATTTTTGATTCTTTTATTTTTATATTTCTTTTTCTACAATTTTTTTCTTTAATTTTTCTTTTGCTTTTGTCTTCCGATATCTTTCGATGAATTTTATACAACAGTGCTAATGCATATGGTTCAAACATTCAATACATGAGTGTGTACCCAATTCCCAATATTTTTCAATAAAAACTACAAAAACACACTTTTACCTCTACCAATGTTCCCAAGCTTCCCTCCCGCTTAAATGACACACACCTTCACTCGCTTAAACTAATCAAAGATCCAAATCAAATGACATTCATTGTTTTTCACTTAGGGGTATTGATGTGCTAAATTAAAGAACAAGGGGGTTTAACATAGGCTTAAAATTGGCTAACAATGGTAGATAAAAGGGTTAAGGCTATTTGGACAAGTGAGCTATTGAAATAACGGCCTTGATAAACCACTATTTTATGGTTTATCTTGTGCTTGATTGAGTGGATTTTATCAACTCTTTACTCACTTATTCATACTATTTGCATGGTTTTACATTTGCCTTCCTAATTATGTGCTTTGATTGAAAACATGCTTCTTTGGCCTTAAGTTCCCTATGTTTAATCCTCTCTTATTACCATTAGATGCCTTGATATGTGTGTTAAGTGTTTTCAGATATTATAGGGCAGGAATGGCTCAGAGGATGGAAAGGAAGAATGCAAAAATAGAAGGAATACAAGAAGTTGGAGAAACTGCTAAGCTATCCAGCCTGACCTCTTCGCACTCAAATGGCTATAACTTAAGCTATAGAGGTCCAAACGACGTGGTTCCAGTTGCGCTGGAAAGCTAACGTCCGGAGCTTCGATTTGATATATAATATGCCATAGTTGCCCTGACGCTAGGCGACACGAACACGTGATCCACACGGACGCATCGCATCTGCGATCTTCAATCCGCATGGCCGCGTGGGCGACGCCTCCGCGTCACTTGCCCGCGACCTGAACGTACCAGAATACGCAGGAGGCGATTTTCGGGCTATTTTTGACCCAGTTTTCGGCCCGGAAAACACAGATTATAGTCTATAAAGTGGGGGAATGCATCCATTCATCATCAGGCTCTCATAATTCATAATTTTAGTTTTAGATGTAGTTTTTAGAGAGAGACGTTATATCCTCTCTCTTAGGATTAGGATTAGGATTAGGATTTCATCTTCTTCAATCACAGGTTCAATATTCTTTTTATATATTTTCCCAATTTAGTTTATGAACTCTTTATGTTTGGATTGATTTTCTTAATTAATGTTATTTGAGGTATTTCAGTTTATGATTATTTTATTTATATGAATGCTTTTAATTTAATTTAGATATTTTCCCTTTTGGCCTTGGTTAATTAATTGGTAACTCTTGAGTTGTCAAACTCATTGTTGATTGAAAATTGGAAATCTTCAAGAATTAATTCGAGATCCAATAACTCCAACTTTTTCCAAGGAAAGATTGGGACTTGAGGATTCGAATTAATTCATCCACTTAACTTACCTTCATAGTTAGAGGTTAACAAAGTGGGAGAAAAATCCAATTCTCATCATAATTGATAAGGATAACTAGGATAGGACTTCCAGTTCTTCATACCTTGCCACAAGATTTTATTATTGTTAATTTATTTTACTTGTCATTTAAATATACATGTGCCCATTGCCCAAACTCCAAAACCCCCATTTACAAACTCATAACCAATAATAAGAACATACCTCCCTGCGATTCCTTGAGAAGACGACCCGAGGTTTAAATACTCGGTTATCAATTTTAAAAAGGGGTTTGTTACTTGTGATAACCAAAACGTTTGTATGAAAGGACTTTTGTTGGTTTAGAAGCTATACTTGCAACGGGAATTTATTCTGAATTCTAGACCACGCAAAAGTTCTCTCATCAAAATGGCGCCGTTGCCGAGAAATTGCAAACGTGTGCCTTATTATTGGTTATTGTAAATATTTTTCAAAAAAAAATTCAAAAAAAATTATATCTTTTTCAAAATACTTTCTTTTTGTTAGTTTCTATTTTTATCTTCTCTCACTACTATGAACTCTCACCCCTTTGGCTATGAGTCTGGTTATAACTATGTTGCAGGAAGCGGAAGCTATAACAGGAATATGCATCAAGGTCAAAGCAATCAAAGATAGACGGAGCCAAGAGGATCTGATCAACACTTTAGACAACAACACCCTCCTAGATATCACAAACAAAGACCACTATACAATGCATACCAAAATGATAGATATCCTCAACATAACTTTGAACCACCACACTCACAAGCCCTTTTCCACCATTCACTCCATATGACCCTAACCCTCAACCACCATACCAACCACCTTATGAGCCATATGAACCATATATAGAACCACCCCAATTCCAACCCAATTACTCCCAAGAACCACCACTTCAATATTCACCATCTCCATATCCATCAATCCAAGAGCACTATGATCCTATTTATAAAAGCCGAGCGCATCAAGAGACAAAGGATTGTTTCAAGGAAACAGTGGATCGATTTCAGGCAACCATTCGTCAATTGGAGCAAGCGTTAATTCAATTAGCTTCCCGACATTCGGACACTCAAGGAACCCCCATGGATTCATATGGACAATCTAATGAAGAACGTAGCATGAAGGAGATACTAGAAACTCCAGTGAACGGTACGGAGCATGACTTTGTACTGGAACAAGTGGAGGAAGCCGGAATTATTGAAGAAGAAGAAGTGGTTGAAGATTTAGGAGATGCAGAACCTCCATAGAACCCCCTTCCAAGACGTTTGAAATTGATACTGAGGAGGGTGTACAACCTCCAAGGCATATCACAGTTGAAGACTTGGAAGAGGTTGATCAAGAGATGGAGATTCAAGAAGAAGAATCACAACCTCCCATGCCCTTGGAAAATAATGAAGAGGAGATTGAATTGGAAGAAAGATACCAAGAGGAAGAGTTGAAATTGAAGAAACTTGCAAAGAGGTGGTAATTATCGGAGAAGAGAACAAGGGAGTAGAGCTTGCAATTTCATTAAAAATACCTCCCCCTAAGTTGCCATCATCCTTCACAACATTCAAGTGGGTAAAATTCATATCCCTTAGCTTTCTAATTCCACTTGAATATGGGCTACTGGAGACGGATGGTCAACTTAGAGCTCTTTGTGACATTAAGAGTAAAAGAAAGATGGCCAGTGGTAAGAATTGTCCTGTAAGGTTCATCATGGTTGGAAGCTTTAAGTTTAAACGCAAAGGTTGGTGTAAAGCTCAACTGAATGGGTCTAGGAAGCTGTTTGGTAGCTGTAGTGAGAATTCAAATTACTTATCACCCAGTTGGAAAAATACAGATCCCGACAAAGATGGGTGTAAAAGCAAGATTTGGGATCCTAGAATCTGCTCTGACACTTGTTACCCCGGGAGCCTAAGAATCTGTTTGATGGGCTCTACATGCTTAGTTTGGGATCCTGGAGGTTACTGGAGATACAAACATTGGTGGAGATTCCTGGATGAGTTCAAACACAAGCCACCATAACAGGGAGCTCACCAAATGTCCAACTTAAGGACTTTAACTAAAAGTGCTAGGTGGGAGACGACCCACCATGGTATGATCGTTCTTTTCTTTATTTTTAGTTTTTCTATTCGATAACTCTTCTCTTTATCAGCACATTTCGTGCATCTGCATTTGCATACTTTTAATTAAAAAAAAAGCCACGCGACGCGACCGCATCAGCGACGCGTCCGCGTTGCAAGGAGAGGGGAGAAAATAAAAACGAACAGAGAGTTACGCTGGAGCGTGGCTGGAGGCGTGCCAGTGGCACAAATAGACCCACGCGACCGCGTCACCGAAGCATCCGCGTCAAATGGGAATAATGGCCTCCCACGCGACCGCGTGACCCACGTGGCCGCGTGCCCTGATTTTCAACGTAAAAAGGGTGCACAACGAATTATTGTGCGAGAGTGGTGCTGGATTGGTGCTGAATGCACAATTCTACCCACGCAGAGGCATGGCTCACGCGTCCGCGTCATTCCCTTCTAAAGCCCACTCACGCGATCGTATGCCCCACGCGATCGCGTCACCCCAAATTTGACAAATAAAATAATTAGAACAGAGAGTTGTGCAGGCGCGAGGCTGCACTCGCAGCAGAAGCATAACATGTGTCACGCGACCGCGTGAATGACGCGACCGCGTGACCGACGCTACCGCGTCGATTAACTTAAAGCGCAAGTCACGCGACCGGGTGCCCCACGCGTCCGCGTCGCTTGCGCCACACAGCTTATCCTAATTTGCCAAATATCTTATCTTTTCTTCCCCAATCCTAATTTTTCCCTCCCTTCTTTCTTACTCACTTCTTTCCCTTCTCATTCTTCTTATCTTTCATTTTATTTTACTTAATTTATTTGCATATTTCATTCATTGCATTTTAATTTAGTGCATGTTTTTCTTTTCTTTTCTAAATTTCTTATTTTTCTTTTGGTGTTGATTTTCTTATTTAACTGTTGCATCTTTTCTGGTGTCATTTTGATGCTTAGTGACTTGTTTTACAATGTTGGGTAATGTTAATTTTCTGTCAATGTCAATCTTTTATACCTGTATTCCTTTTGCATTGGCATGAACTTACATTGTCTTTCATTACCCAATCTCTTCCCCATTGTTGTACATTTTGTCCTACTGGCATGCCATGGCTTCTATTGTTTTCTCACGTACATGTTGAAGCTTCCGTGTAAATGAGACCCTTATCATTTGGCATTAACCCAACCATACTTGATTTATTTTCTTATCTTTATTTCTGAGTTACTTTTCTTCCCTATTTTCTTTCAGGATGGCCACCCGGAAGGGAAGTGGAAGACGTTTACATGGGGAGAGAAGACAAGTCCATCTGCACAATCTTTGAAGAAAAGCATCAGTTGGAACAACCCGTCCACCTGCACATCTTAGCATGCACCGAGGATGGTGCAATCTTTAAGTGTGGGGAGGTCGATACCGATCTCCATGGGTTAGTTATTTCCTATTTCAACACCAATGTTTTATTTTATTTGATAGTTCATTGTTGCATTTGCATATTTGTTTGATTTTTTCATATTTTACCACTTGGTTAAAGTAATAATTTCTTTTGCAAGAAACTTTTTATAGCATTTCACTAATTTGAATAAAATTTTTTGTTACACTTGTTTGAAGTTGTATTTGGAACATGGTTTTTGAGTCAAAGAACACACAATCTGTGAGATTTTGAGCTTATTTATATGGTTACATTATTTAACCATAAATTTTTATTCTTGTGTGTTTCCTTCTCTATAATTGCAATTTATGCTTTGTTCCATTCTACATGTCCATTATTTAGTGTATTTACATGCTTGCATATGATTGAGACCATTATTTGTTATTAGCTCACTTATCCCAAATAAGCCTACCTTTTACATCACCCTTGTTAGTCACTTTGAACTTTTTAACCCCCTTCTATTTCATAACCATATTACTAGCCTTAAGCAGAAAAACAAAATAAAAATCCCAAGTTGAATCCTTGGTTAGCTTAAGATAGATATTGTGTATAATTTAAATGTGGGGAAACTGTGGGAACATGGGTTAATAAGGGAATGTATCATGTTTCTAATTTATTTGAATATTGGGAATTTGGGAACCTATTCATGAAAAAACCAAAATAAAAAAATAATGGAAAATCCATGTGCATTGTTAAGTTTTGTTTGCTTTTATGATTCAAAAAGAAAAATTATGAATAAGGGGACAAAATTACCCCAATAATAAGTTTAGTAGAGAAATCAACGCACATGGAAGTAAAATCAAAATAAAATTGGTACATGAGTATGTGATAAAAAGTGGGAAAATTATGGGAAGCTAAGTATAATTTTAAAATTTTTATAGAGTATGTATATGTTAGGTGAGATCTTAGACTACTCAAGGATTCACTTTACTAGCTCACTTAGCCTTATATATACCCTTACCTTTACTTCAGCTCCATTACAACCCTGAAAAGACCTCATGATATTTGCATTGGTATGCTAAATATTTGTTGATTGATTTGATGAAGAACAAAGTTTTAGAAAACATGACTAGAGAAGAGTAGAGTGATTGCCCTATACACTAGAGAGATTAGAGTGATATACACTACCAGTGAGGGTTCAATGCTTGATTCTATATTCCCTACTTTTATGAGCTATCTTCTTACAAGTTTACTTAATTTCACTGTATGATTTGAATTAGTGAAATCCAATTCATATTTATTCTTGAAGGATTTATTTACCTTTTTACCAAGTCGGTAGAAACATTTTGCATGTAGTTGCATTCATATAGATAGGTTGCATTTCATACATCCTACCATTCCTCTTCATCTTTATAGTTTCTCTTGAGCTTAGCATGAGGACATGCTATTGTTTAAGTGTGGGGAGGTTGATAAACCACTATTTTATGGTTTATCTTGTGCTTAATTGAGTGGATTTTATCAACTCTTTACCCACTTATTCATACTATTTGCATGGTTTTACATTTGACTTCCTAATTATGTTCTTTGATTGAAAACATGCTTCTTTGGCCTTAAGTTCCCTATGTTTAATCCTCTCTTTTACCATTAGATGCCTTGATATGTGTGTTAAGTGTTTTCAGATATTATAGGGCAGGAATGGCTCAGAGGATGGAAAGGAAGAATGCAAAAATGGAAGGAATACAAGAAGTTGGAGAAACTGCTAAGCTGTCCAGCCTGACCTCTTCGCACTCAAACGGCTATAACTTTAGCCACAGAGGTCCAAACGACACGGTTCTAGTTACGTTAGAAAGCTAACGTCTGGGATTTCGATTTGATATATAATATTCTATAGTTGCCCTGACGCTAGGCGATGCAAACGCGGGATCCATTCAATCAGCGCGGCCGCGTGGGCGACGCCTCCGCGTTACTTGCCCACGACCTGAACGTACCAGAATATGCAGGGAGGGATTTTTGAGCTATTTTGACCCAGTTTTTGGTCCGGAAAGCACAGATTAGAGGCTATAAAGTGGGGGAATGCATCCATTCATCATCAGGCTCTCATAATTCATAATTTTAGTTTTAGATGTAGTTTTTAGAGAGAGATGTTCTCTCCTCTCTCTTAGGATTAGGATTAGGATTAGGATTTCATCTTCTTCAATCACAGGTTTAATATTCCTTTTATATATTTTTCCAATTTAGTTTATGAACTCTTTATGTTTGGATTGATTTTCTTAATTAATGTTATTTGAGGTATTTCAGTTTATGATTGTTTTATTTATATGAATGCTTTTAATTTAATTTAGATATTTTCCTTTTTGGCCTTGGTTAATTAATTGGTAACTCTTGAGTTTTCAAACTCATTGTTGATTGAAAATTGGAATTCTTCAAGAATTAATTCGAGATCCAATAACTCTAACTTTTTCCAAGGAAAGACTGGGACTTGAGGATTCGAATTAATTAATCCACTTAACTTACCTTCATAGTTAGAGGTTAACAAAGTGGGAGAAAAATCCAATTCTCATCATAATTGATAAGGATAACTAGGATAGGACTTCCGGTTCTTCATACCTTGCCAAGAGATTTTATTATTGTTAATTTATTTAACTTGTCATTTAAATATACCTGTGCCCATTGCCCAAACTCCAAAACCCCAATTTACAAACTCATAACCAATAATAAGAACATACCTCCTTGCATTTCCTTGAGAAGACGACCCGAGGTTTAAATACTCGGTTATCAATTTTAAAAAGGGGTTTGCTACTTGTGACAACCAAAACGTTTGTATGAAAGGACTTTTGTTGGTTTAGAAGCTATACTTGCAACGGAAATTTATTCTGAATTCTAGACCACGCAAAAGTTCTCTCATCAGGCCTCAATCATGTAAATGCATTGATACACAAAATAATAGACATATAGAATCAAACAAATCAAGGATTGCAATCATAGAAAGAGAACAATGCACACAAGAATGGAAATAAGTGGTTATATGATGTAACCATGCAATCTGGCTCAAAACTCACATGCTTCTGTGTTCTTAGCTCAAAAACCTTTTCCAAAATTAATTCCTTCAAGCAAGTTTTACACAAATTTTTTTGTTCACATTGGTAGGATGCCCTAAAAACGGTTTCTTGGAAAAGAAATCATCACCCTAATCAAGTAGTCCTAGCAAGAAACAACTACCATGCAAAAGTGTTTAAATGCAAAAACTAGCCATACAATGCAAATTATCCTAATTAACAAAAGAAAATTAAAATTTGGGTGTCAAAAACAAGGTTTGTTACCTACGAAAGTCGAAAAACTACCTCCCCACACTTAGAAATTTGCAAGGTCCTCCGTGCTATCGGTAATGCGCCAGGTGGGATTGGGGTCAACACTTTCACTATCCATCTCTTGAATGCTCACTTCACTTTGGTCTGAAGAGGATGCTGAAGTGTCCGGCTCCTCTATAGGTGGGTTAACACAACCCAAGAGCCTCTTCAAGTAAGTATAGCAGCGTTTGTTCTGCCGCTCATATCGGTCTACCTTTTGAGTGAGCTCAACAAGCAGTTGGTGGAATGATTTATGTGGTGCCGCTGAGGTGGTTGGAATGTTGGAAGGAATAGCCATGTCAAGGCTTGCGGTTCCCGCAGGAGGCTTGAGATACTTTCCACTCGGGACGATGTTGTCCTTTGCCGAAATTATCCCCTTCACGTCCTTAGCCTCTTGGGAAACTCCAGCCGCTGCAATCAAATCCATTATGAAGGCAGAAAATAGGAGATTACCCTTAGTATGAACGCGGCCCATTGCTTGCCGGATGAGGTAAGGAATGTTGATAGGTGTCTCAGTGAGGATGCACTAGACAAGAAGGGACAAGTCCGTTGTGATAGAGGACTTATGAGTGCTCGGGAGTACGTAGTGGGACATGATTTGAGCCCACACTCTAGCCTCCACCGTGAGTGCTTGTGTCGTAATGCACTTAGGTTGGGCCTTGGCTCTCCCTTGGGTCCATTCTTCTCTCGGTTGGGCAATGACCCTAAGGATAGAACCCCAATCAAAACTGAGTCAGCAGCGCTGTAGTAGGAATTCTTGGTAACCATCAGTCCTATTCGGCACTAGCAAAATCATAAGTATCCTCTGAATGGCTTCCTCAGATACGGGGACTTGCTTCCGGCGCACAAAAATTGATTGAAGAGAAGGTGAGTGATAGTTGGAGTAGAACTCTACCACCCAAGAAAGATTAGCTTTCTGCGGTTTCCGATTGAGAAATCCCCATTGTCGCAAGATTGCCTTTTTCTTCCTCATTGATATGAATGACACTTTTCACCCTCTTGGAAGGAGGCTTAACTCTTGGTGCAAGGAGCGCCTTTGTAGTTTTTCTTTGAGATGCCCTCTTTATAGGCGACTTTTTCGAAGTCTTCTCCTTGCCCTTTTTTATGGCCATTCTAAAAAAAGAAGAAAAAGAGAAAACATTAAACTCAAAGAAACAACACTTAGATAGCAACATGCAAGTAAAAAATAATGCCACAAAGTAATAAAGCATCTTGAAAACATGATAACTGCAATATGTAAGTAAGACAACAATGTAATCATGGGGGCATGTCACTCGCATGAGATGCAAGAGTGGGAGATGCATGCAAGTATAAAGCATGAGAAGAATGGGCTCAAGCATCAATAACAACACTAAGTAACACATGCAAGAAAGCTACTAAGCACAAGAAAACCATTCACCTAGTCTAACCCCAAGGCAATGAAGCATGCAAATGGAATAAAGTGGAGTTAGAGAAAGCGGAATCACAAATCTTGCAATATGATACAAAGAAGTAAGTCATAGGTAGTGAGCACATAGATGGTAAATATGAAGCATAATAGGCTCAATGCACATGAAGAAGAACAAGTGTAATGAGAAAGAAGCACTAGATTGAAAGCATGATGTCAAAATGAACTAAAATGTTATTGGCGCTTTTCAACAAACACTTGGTGTGCAACTTCCAAACAATAAGTTGAAGAAATTCAAAAATGTAATACCCCAAAATGAAATACCAATCATCAAAACAATACCACATAACACAAATAAGCCAAGTGATATCAAAATATCCAACCAATGCAAGTACTACATTGAAGTTCAACACCCATGGAAGAAAGTAAAAAGAAAGAGAAGAAACAAAAATGAAAAGTAAACAACAAAGTCAAAATGCAACTAAGAAGAAATAAAATAGAGTAATAGAATGCAATTAAAAAGAAGGAAATTTTAAAAAACAAAAGAGAAAGAAGAGAAATAAAACTTTGAAAGAAGGAAGAAGGTGAGGTTGAGTGTAGGTGAGAAGAGGAGAAGAGAAAGAAGAAAAAAAGAGGAGAGAAAATGTGGGACCGCCGGAGATGGTGGTCACTGGTGGTCGAGATTGCCGGTGGTTGTGGGCGGAGAAGAGGTGGTGAAGAGGAGGAAGAAGAGAGGAAGAGGGAATTGAAGAAATGAATTGAAGAGAGAAAGAAAACAGGGGTGCTACACTTAAGTTGCGTCAGTAGTGTGACGTGCGTGTCGCCCACGCTCACAAATGGATTGTAAAAAGAGTTACGACGCGTGTGCGTCATCCACGCGTGCACGTGGGGAGCAATTGTGCTCCACGCACAAGATTCGCTCAAAACTGGCGCAACTCTCTGGTTTTTGTACCAGGAGTTCCAGAATTAGCAGCCGACGCGTACGCGTCGACCACGCTTACGCGTGGGTGAGCGAAAAATCTAGTGACGCGTAGGCATCATATGACACGCATGCGTGGGGAGGATTTGTGCTTCTAGCCCCCCACCCGCACAATTCCAGTGCAACTCTTTGGTTTTTGTACCAGGGGTTGTGGAAATGCAATCGACGCGTACGCATCGCCCACGCTACCCCCCTCTTTTTTTTTTCATAAACATGAGGAAAGACAATTATAACACAATCGTGATAGTCATTCAAGTTAGATAGTTCAAAAACACTCAAAATTTCATGCAATACTCAAAAGTAAGCATTTTGTTCAACATTACCAATTCAACCAAACCAAGATCAATGAAATCCTCATGAACATCTCAAAAAATCAAACAAAATCAAGCACACTTAAACAAACTTACAAGATCAAACAAGGACTCTAAAACTACATGCAAGAAATTATGTACAAAGAAGATCATACCATGGTGGGTGTCTCCCACCTAGCACTTTTCTTTAACGTCCTTAAGTTAGATGATCATGAGCTTAAGCTTCTCCTCCTTTGGGTGTATCCTCAAGAAGGAACACCTCTACTTCCCTTGGTGACTTATAACCATGATACTTCTTTACTCTGTGGCTGTTCACTTTGAATGTTGCACCACTTTGAGGGTGGAATAGCTCAACCTCTCCATAGGGCTTCGCTTCCTTCACTTTAAAGGGGCCATCCCACCTTGAACGGAGCTTTCCAGGTATGAATCTGAGCCTTGAGTTGTATAGAAGAACTTCATCACCATCTTGGAAATCTTTCTTGCGGATATAGTGATCATGGAATGCCTTAGTCTTCTCTTTATAGATCCGCGCATTCTAATAGGCCTCCATCCTAAGCCATTCGAGTTCTTCTAGTTGCAATTTCCTTCCTATACCCACCTTGGTGAAATATATGTTGCATTGCTTAACCGCCCAATAGGCCTTATGTTAACTTTAAATCGGGAGGTGGCACGCCTTCCCATAGACAATCCAAAAGGGACTCATCCCTAACGGAGTCTTGTAGGTCATTCTATATGCCCACAATGCATTACCCAACCTAGAGCTCCAGTATTTCCTTTGTGGATTCACCACTTTTTCCAAAATTCACTTTATCTCTCGGTTGGACACCTCCGCTTGGCCATTAGTTTAGGGGTGGTAACCGGTTGCAACCTTGTGTAGTACCCCATATCGCTTGAGTAGTGCTTCTATCTTCTTGTTGTAAAAGTGAGTACCTTGGTCGCTCAAGATTGCTCGTGGCGACCCACAGCGACACACAATATTATTTCTAATGAAGGAAACCACAGTATTAGCATCATCAAGGTGGGTCGGTATCACTCCTCAACTTGTCTCTTTGATGTATTGAAAAGTTGGCATGGAAAATATTGGCAACTAAGTAATTCGCCATAGGTGCAAACCAAGGAAAACTATCCGAAATAGCATGCAAACCATCCAAAGAGAATGAATTGTCAATCGAAAATGGGTCATATTTAAGATTTTTAAGGCAGCTCAGATAATCCGCAACCAGATTTTGTGACCCACTTCGACCCCTAATCTCAATGTCAAACTCTTGCAAGAGCAAGATCCAATGTATGAGCCTAGGTTTTGACTCATTCTTTGTCAACAAATATTTTAAAGCTGCATGATCCGTATACACCATAATTTTTGAGCCTAGCAAATAAGATCTAAATATATCCAATGCATGAATAATCGCTAGAAGCTCTTTTCCGTAGTGGTGTAATTGGATTGCGCTGCATCTAATGTCTTTGAGGAATAAGCAATGATGTAAGGGAGCTTACCATCGCGCTGTGCAAGCGCGGCACCTACGGCATGATTTGACGAGTCACACATGATTTTGAACGGCTGCGTCCAGTCAGGGCCCCTCACAATTGGTGCCGTAGTAAGAGCTCTTCTCAACTCCTCAAATGCTTCCACACAAGCACTATCAAACTCAAAGTCTACGTCCTTTTGTAGCCAGCGCGATAACGGCAATGCAATCTTGCTAAAATTCTTGATGAGGCGCCTATAGAATCTTGCATGTCCTAAAAAAGAACGAACCTCCCTCACAGAAGAGGGGCGAGGTAAACTAGTAATGACATCAACCTTGGCTGGACCTACAGAAATGCCCTTATTAGAAACTACGTGTTCTAACACTAAGCCTTGTCTCACGATAAAGTGACATTTTTTGAAATTGAGGACAAGGTTAGTGTCAACACACCTCTCTAAGACCTTAGCCAAGTTCTCTAAACAACTATCAAAAGAAATTCTATATACACTAAAATCGTCCATAAAGACTTCCAGACAACTCTCCATGAGATCAGAAAAGACACTAGTCATGCACCGCTGAAAAGTGGCAGGTGCATTGCATAAACCAAATGGCATCCTTTTGTAAGCAAAGGTGCCAAAGGGGCATGTAAAGGTGGTCTTTTCCTGATCCTCAGGAGCAATATGTATCTGGAAGTAGCCAGTAAAACCATCAAGAAAGCAGTAATGAGATTTACCTACAAGTCGGTCCAACATCTAGTCAATGAATGGCAAGGGGTAATGGTCTTTCCTTGTTGTGACATTCAGCTTCCTATAATCAATGCATACCCTCCAAGCATTTTGCACCCTTGTTGTGACCACTTTACCATCATCTTTCTTGATTGCAGTGATTCCTGGTTTCTTTGGAACAACTTGAATTGGACTCACCCACTCACTGTCAGAAATCAGATAAATAATACCCGCATCAAGCAACCTTGCGACTTCCTTTTTCACCACATCAAGAATGGTAGGGTTGAGCCTTCTTTGGGGTTGTCTAACCGGCCGAGCTCCCTCTTGGAGGAAGATGCGATGCATGCACATACGTGGGTCAATTCCCACAATGTCAGCTAAGCTCCAACCGATTGCTTTCTTGTGCTTCCTTAGGACCTCTAGGAGCTTCTTTTCTTCTTGGCTAGAGAGTTCACTAGTAATGATTACTGGAAACCTTTGGTTGTCCTCAAGGAATGCATATTTCAAATGAGAAGTTAGAGGCTTCAATTCATTTTTCGCTTCAAGTTGAGGTTCTTTTTCACCAAGATCATGAAACTCATCCTCATCGGCTTCCTCTTATTTATCCTCATGTTCAATAATAGGATAGTACAACTTGTTGTGATCTTCCCTTTGTATCTTCGCTACTTCCTCATCAATTACATCACGTCGGAAGACGGAGTGCTCTTTAGGTGGATGTCTCATAGACTCTTCCAAGTTAAACTTGATGGTCTTGTCACCTACCTCAAAAGAGTATGTGCCGGTAAAGGCATCCAATTTAAATTTAAAGGTCTTCAAGAAAGGTCTACCAAGCAAAATGGAGGAAGAACTTTCATTATCCGTCGAAGGCATTTCAAGGATATAGAAATCAACCAGAAACACTAAATCCTTGATTGTCACAAGTACATCTTCCGCTATCCCTACTACGGCGATCACACTCTTGTCGGCTAAGACAAATTTGGCGGCCAACCTTTTCAATGGAGCTAAATTTAACCTTGCAAATATAGAGAGTGGCATGATACTCACACAAGCCCCCAAATCACACATGCAATCATAAAAGGCAACTCCACCAATCCAACAAGATATTAAACATGGTCTGGGGTCACTACACTTTTCCGAAATAGACTTCATCAATGAAGAATTGGAACTACCCAATAACAATGTTTCCAACTCACCAATCCTATCTTTGTGTGTGCACAAGTCCTTAAAAAACTTAGCATACTTCGGAATTTGTTGAATGGCATCAAGAAGTGGAATGGTTACCTCAACCTTCTTGAATACTTGAAGCATGTTTAGATCAAACTCCAGAGTTTTCTTGGCCTTCTTTACCATGGAAGGGAATGGAATGGGAATGGATTCATCCATTATAGCCTTCCTCTTGGGCTCCTTAAGGCTCACTTCTTCTTCTTCTTCTTGCTTTGTGTCTCCCTCATCATCCTCATGTGAAACTTCAACAACCACTTCCTCCTCATGGATGTCTTCCATGGCCCTAGGAGGTATCTCCTCCAATGTAGTCCCCGATCGTAGAGTAATAGTGTTGAAACCGCCCTTTGGGTTTCGAAGGGGTTGGAATGGAAGGTTAGAAGAGCTCGAGGCTTGGTTGGTATTGGTATTGTTGGAAGGAGGTAGAGACATCCTTGAAAGCATTTAGGTTATGTTGGACAATTGAGCACTCATGTTACCAAATTGTGAATTAAGATTCCTAGTATTATCTTCATTTTTCTCTACCATGGCCCTAATTCTCTCTTGCTCTTGGTAGAGTGCACGGTTAGAGTCATCACCTTGGTTGGAGGAAGAGGATGAGGATTGGTTAGATTATTATCTTTGGTGAGGTGCTTGGTACCTAGGATGGTTGTTTTGGTTTCGGTGAGGTGCTTGGTATGATTGATTGTGGTGGTTTTGGTTGGCTTGATGGTTATTGTTGTGCTATTAGGAAGAAGATAGGTGGTTGTTGTGGTAATGAGGAGATGAGTTGCCTTGGTTCCATCTTTGATTTTGGTTGTTTCCTTGATCATTGTCCCTCCATCCTTGATTAGAACTATTACCATGAGAGTAAATGTTTTGGCCTTAAGATTGATAGGGTGGGCAGTTGTTGTAGTTTACGTTGGCTACCACGAGAGTGTAATCCTCTTGAACATGATGGCATTGGTCGGTGTAGTGTGCGGTACTAGAGCATAAACCACATACTCTAGGAGGTCCTTCAAGTTGGAGGATTTGAGGTGGGGCTTGGATGGCTTGGATTGATTGAAATGCCTTTTATTCTTTGTGAATCTCCTTGAGAAGAGTGGTCATGTCTCCAAGCACTTTGGTCGAAGTCTATTCGGAAGGAGCTGCTTCCACCATACCCTTGATAGGGTTGTTCCTCACTCTCACATATTGGGTAGCCTCGGCGACATCATTGATCAAACTCCATGCTTCCACCACCTCTTGTTCTTAGAATGGGAACCACCACTAGAAGCGGTGAGCAATCTCTTATCCGCCATACAAAGACCTCCAGTGAAATAGCTAATAAGCAAGTGAGTGTCTAATCCATAATGTGCATAAGATTTCGTCAACCTCTTGAATCAAGTCCAATATTCATAGAGTGCCTCTTGGTCTTTTTGCATTATAATGGAAATTTCCTTCCGAATGTAATCGGTCTTCTCCAACAGAAAGAACTTGTCTAAGAACTCTCTTCTCAATAGGTCCCATTCAGTTACCACTTCATCCGGTTGGGAGTAGAACCACTCTTTTGCCGACCCCTCAAGAGAGAAGGAAAAAGCAAAAACCATGTTAGCAATCTCATCAGCGCCATGCCTTCGAGCTATAGAACAAGAAACTTGAAAGTCTTTCAAGTGCTTAATGGGGTCTTGGCCCGGTAGTCTGATGAGCGGATAATTTATATGCTTTTGGCATTGTTTTTAGGTAGTTTTTAGTAAGATCTAGCTATTTTTAGGGATGTTTTTATTCGTTTTTATGCAAAATTTACATTTCTAGACTTTACTATGAGTTTGTGTATTTTTCTATGATTTCAAGTATTTTCTGGCTGAAATTGAGGGACCTGAGCAAATATCTAATAGAAGGCTGACAAAGGACTGCTGATGCTGTTGGATTCTGACCTCCCTGCACTCTAAATGGATTTTCTGGAGCTACAAAACTCCAAATGGCACGCTCTCAACTTAGTTGGAAAGTAGACATCCAGGGTTTTCCATCAATATATGATAGTTCATACTTTATTCGAGTTTAGTTGACGCAAACTGGCGTTCAACACTAGTTCCATGCTGTATTCTGGAGTAAAACGCCAGAAACACGTCACAAACCAGAGTTAAACGCCAAACAGACGTTACAACTTGGCGTTTAACCCCAAGAGAAGCCTCTGGACGTGTAAAGCTCAAGCTCAGCCCAAGCACACACCAAAGTGGGCCCCGGAAGTGGATTTCTGCACTTAGACTTATTTCTGTAAACCCTAGAAACTAGTTTAGTATAAATAGAACTTTTTACTATTGTATTGGGTATCTTTTTGACCATCCGGTCTTTTGATCATTCAGTGGGGCTGGCCATTCGACCATGCCTGGACCTTTATCACTTATGTATTTTCAATGGTGGAGTTTCTACACACCATAGATTAAGGTGTAGAGCTCTGTTGTACCTCGAGAATTAATGCAATTACTATTGTTCTTCTATTCAATTCAAGCTTATTCTTATTCTAAGATATTCGCTGCACTTCAACTGATGGATGTGATGATCCGTGACACTCATCATCATCCGTCCTTATGAACGCGTGACTGACAACCACTTCCATTCTACCTTAGATTGAGCGTGTATCTCTTGGATTCCTTAATCGGAGTCTTCGTGGTATAAGATAGAATCCATTGGCGGCCATTCTTGAGAATCCGGAAAGTCTAAACCTTGTCTATGGTATTCCGAGTAGGATTCAGGGATTGAATGACTGTGATGAGCTTCAAACACGCGAGTGTTGGGCGTAGTGACATGCGCAAAAGGATCAATGGATCCTATTCCGACATGATCGAGAACCGAAAGATGATTAGCCGTGCTATGACAGAGCATTTGGACCATTTTTACTGAGAGGATGGGAAGTAGCCATTGACAACGGTGATGCCCTACATACAGCTTGCCATGGAAAGGAGTAAGAATAATTGGATGAAAGCAGTAGGAAAGCAGAGATTCAGAAGGAACACAGCATTTTCATGCACTTATCTGAAATTCCCACCAATAAATTACATAAGTATCTCTATCTTTATTTTATGCTTTATTTATCTTTATTTTCAAAAACCATAATAACCATTTAAATCCGCCTGACTAAGATTTACAAGATGACCATAGCTTGCTTCATACCAACAATCTCCGTGGGATCGACCCTTACTCACGTAAGGTATTACTTGGACGACCCAGTGCACTTGTTGGTTAGTTGTGCAAAATTGTGACAAAGTGTGATTCACGTTTGAGAGCTCCAAGTCTATTGGCGCCATTGTTGATGATCACAATTTACGCGCACCAAGTTTTTGGCGCTGTTGCCAGAGATTGTTTGAGTTTGGACAACTGACGGTTCATCTTCTTGCTCAGATTAGGTAATTTTCTTTTCAAAAAGTTTTCAAAAATCTTTCAAAAAATTTTTTCTTTGTTTTCGTTTTTCCAAAAAGTAATTTTCGAAAATTATTTTTTATAAAATCATAAAAACAAAAATGTTTTGTGTTTCTTGTTTGAGTCTTGAGTCAATTTTTAAGTTTGGTGTCAATTGCATGTTTTAAAAACTTTTGCATTTTTCGAAAATTCATGCATGTGTTCTTCATGATCTTCAAGTTGTTCTTGACAAGTCTTCTTGTTTGATCTTTAAATTTTCTTGTTTTGTGTTTTTTGTTGTTTTCATATGCATTTTTGCATTCATAGTGTCTAAGCATTAAAAGTTTCTAAGTTTGGTGTCTTGCATTTTTTTCTTTTTATTGAAAATTTTCAAAAATAAGTCTTGATGTTCATCTTGATCTTCAAAGTATTCTTGGTGTTCATCTTGACATTCATAGTGTTCTTGCATGCATCATTGGTTTTGATCCATAATTTTTATGTTTGGGGTCATATTTGTGTTTTTCTCTCTCCTCATAAAAAATTCAAAAATAAAAAATATCTTTCTTTGTTTTATTCATAATTTTCGAAATCTTTGGGTTGACTTAGTCAAAAATTTTTAAAATAAGTTGTTTCTTGTTAGTCAAGTCAAGATTTCAATTTTAAAAATCCTATCTTTTCAAAATCTTTTTAAAAAAATCAAATCTTTTTCATTTTTTCATTGTTTTCGAAAATTTTAAAATTGATTTTCAAAATCTTTTTCTTATCTTTATTTCATAATTTTTAAAAACTTTACTAACAATTAATGTGTTTGATTCAAAAATTTGAAGTTTGTTACTTTCTTGTCAAGAACGGTTCAATCTTTAAATTCTAGAATCATATATTTTAGTTTCTTGTTAGTCAAGTAATTAATTTAAATTTATAAAAATCATATCTTTTCAAAATATCTTTTTCAATCATATCTTTTTCAAAATTGATTTCAAAATCTTTTCTAAATTCTTATCTTTTCAAAATTGATTTTCAAATCTTTTTTTCAACTAACTAATTGACTTTTTGTTTGTTTCTTATCTTTTTCAAAACCACCTAACTACTTTCCTCTCTCTGATTTTTGAAAATCACCTCACTCTTTTTCATAATTCTTTTAATTAACTAATTGTTTCAAATTTAAATTTTAATTTTATTTCTTCTTTTAATTTTCGAAAATCACTAACCTTTTTTTTCAAAAATAATATTCGAATTCTCTCTCTCATCTCTTTCTATTTATTTATTCATTTACTAACACTTCTCTTCATCTAAAAAATTCGAACCCTCTCCTCTCTTCTGTGTTCGAATTTTTCTTCTCTTTCCTCTATTCTCCTCTTTTTCTACTCACATAAAAGAATCTCTATACTGTGACATAGAGGATTCCTCTTCTTTCTTTGTTTTCTTCTCTTTCATATGAGTAGGAACAAGGAAAAAGACATTCTTGTTGAAGCTGATCCTGAACCTGAAAGGACCTTGAAGAGGAAGCTAAGAACAGCTAAAGCACAGTACTCTGAAGAGGACCCAACTGAAACTTTCGAACAGAAAAAGAAGATGGCAGCCAAAAATAATAACAACAACAATGCAAGGAAGATTCTTGGTGACTTTACTGCACCAAATTCCAACTTACATGGATGATTGGTGCACGAAATTGTGATCAATACTTTTCACAACTCAAATAATCCCCGGTGATGAACCCAAAAACTTGATGTTCAACACCATGGCATAAACACAACTTCGTGCACCAAGTTTTTGGCGCCGTTGCCGGGGATTGTTCGAGTATGGACAACTGACGGTTCATCTTGTTGCTTAGATTAGGTATTTTTTTCAGAGTTCTTAAGAATGAATTCTAGTGTTTCAAGGTGATGTTCTTATCATCACCAAGGCTGATTGATTTTCATCAATTTAGCTCTTGAATGCAATGTCCTGCTGAAGCTTGGCTAGCCATGTCTAATTTCTTTAGACTGAAGCTTTAGACTAACATTGCATGATTCCTGGAATTCTCATTAAGAATTTTGATATCTTTATTTTCTTTTCCACTTAATTTTCGAAAAAGCACAAAAAAATTTACAAAATCATAAAATCCAAAAATATTTCTTGTTTGAGTCTAGTGTTTCATTTTAAGTTTGGTGTCAATTGCATGTTTCTGTTCTTCTTGCATTCATTCATGTGTCTTAAGGATCTTCAAGTAATTCTTGATGATTTCATTGCTCTGATCTTTGAATTCTCTTGACTTGAGTATTTTGTGTGTCTCATATGCATTCTCACTTTGTCAGTGTCAGTAGTATACAAACTGCTAAGTTTGGTGTCTTGCATGCATTGTTATTTGATTTTAGTTGCATTTTGATTATTCCTCATTATTAAAAATCCAAAAATATTTTTAATTTGTGTCTTTTCAAGTCAATAATACAGAGAATTGAAGATTCAGAACATACAGCAGAGGAACTACACAGAAAAAACCTGGGCGTTCAAAATGCCCAGTGAAGAAGACAGACTGGCGTTTAATCGCCAGCTAGGGTGCCTGGCTGGGTGTTTAACGCCCAAAAGGGTAGTAGTTTGGGCGTTAAACGCCAGAATGTGCACCATTCTGGGCGTTTAACGCCAGGATGGCATAAGAGGGAAGATTCTGTTTTTAATTCAGATTTTTTTTCAGGTTTTCAAAATTTTTCAATCAAATCTCTTTCAAAATCAATTTCTTTCTATTTTTAAGGATACTTGCTATCAATTAATGATTTGATTCAACACATCAAGTATGTTGCCTTTTCTGTTGAGAAAGGTTTAATGTTTGAATCATATCTCTTCTTGTTAGCCAAGTTATTAATTTTCAAAATCAAATTTTTTTAAAAAAAATGTTTTTCAAATCATATCTTCTTAATCACATCTTTTTAAAACCAATCATATCTTCTTAACCACATCTTTTTCAAAATAGTTTTCAATTAAATCTTTTTGATTTCTAATTTCAAAATCTTTTTCAAAAATCACTTGATTTCTTTTCCACTCTTGGTTTTCGAAAATCAATTAGTGTTTTTCAAAATGTTTTCAAAATTTTTTTTGCTCAATTTTCGAAAATTACTTCCCCTCTTCTCACATCCTTCTATTTATGGACTAACACTATTCCTCAATGAACAATTCGAACTCCATCTTCTTTGATAAGTTCGAATTTTCTACTTCTTCCTTCTATTTTTCTTTTCCTCTGACACCTCAAGGAATCTCTATACTGTGACATAGAGGATTCCATATTTTCTTGTTCTCTTCTCTTTCATATGAGCAGGAGCAAAGACAAAAGCATTCTTGTTGAGGCTGATCCAGAACCTGAAAGGACCTTGAAGCGAAAGCTAAGAGAAGCTAAGGCACAATTCTGTGTAGAGGACCTAACAGAAATCTTCAAAGAAGAAGAACACATGGCAACCGAAAACAACAACAATGCCAACAATGCAAGGAAGGTGCTGGGTGACTTTACTGCACCTACTCCCGACTTCTATGGGAGAAGCATCTCTATCCCTGCCATTGGAGCAAACAACTTTGAGCTTAAGCCTCAATTAGTTTCTCTAATACAACAGAATTGCAAGTTCCATGGACTTCCATTGGAAGATCCTCATCAGTTTTTAGCTGAATTCTTGCAAATCTGTGACACTGTCAAGACTAATGGGGTTGACCCTGAGGTCTACAGACTTATGCTATTCCCTTTTGCTGTAAGAGACAGAGCTAGGACATGGTTGGACTTACAACCTAAAGAAAGCCTGAACTCTTGGGAAAAGCTAGTCAATGCCTTCTTGGCAAAGTTCTTTCCACCTCAAAAATTGAGTAAGCTTAGAGTGGAAGTCCAAACCTTCAGACAGAAGGAAGGAGAATCCCTCTATGAAGCTTGGGAAAGATACAAACAATTAATCAGAAAGTGTCCCTCTGATATGCTTTCTGAATGGAGCATCATAGGTATTTTCTATGATGGTCTGTCTGAACTGTCCAAGATGTCTTTGGATAGCTCTGCTGGAGGATCTCTTCATCTGAAGAAGACGCCTACAGAAGCTCAAGAACTGATTGAAATGGTTGCAAATAACCAATTCATGTACACTTCTGAAAGAAATCCTGTGAATAGTGGGACAAATCAGAAGAAAGGAGTTCTTGAGATTGATACTCTGAATGCCATATTGGCTCAGAACAAAATATTGACTCAGCAAGTCAATATGATTTCTCAAAGTCTGTCTGGAATGCAAAATGCACCAAGCAGTACTAAGGAAGCTTCATCTGAAGAAGAAGCTTATGATCCTGAGAACCCTTCAATGGAAGAGGTGAATTACATGGGAAAATCCTATGGAAACACCTACAATCCTTCATGGAGAAATCATCCAAATTTCTCATGGAAGGATCAACAGAGACCTCAACAAGGTTTCAACAACAATACTGGTGGAAGAAACAGGTTTAGCAATAGCAAGCCTTTTTCATCATCTTCTCAGCAACAGACAGAGAGTTCTAAACAGAACACCTCTGACTTAGCAACCATGGTCTCTGATCTAATTAGTACTGATCTTCATAGATGTTTTTGGAATTTATTGCATATTCTCTTCTTTTTATCTTGTTTGATTTTCAGTTGCTTGAGGACAAGCAACAATTTAAGTTTGGTGTCGTGATGAGCGGATAATTTGTACGCTTTTTGGCATTGTTTTTAGTATGTTTTTAGTATGATCTAGTTAGTTTTTAGTATATTTTTATTAGTTTTTAGTTAAAAATCACTTTTCTGGACTTTACTATGAGTTTGTGTGTCTTTCTGTGATTTCAGGTATTTTCTGGCTGAAATTGAGGGACCTGAGCAAAAATCTGATTCAGAGACTAAAAAGGACTGCAGATGCTGTTGGATTCTGACCTCCCTGCACTCGAAGTGGATTTTCTGGAGCTACAGAAGCCCAATTGGCGCGCTCTCAACGGCGTTGGAAAGTAGACATCCTGGGCTTTCCAGCAATATATGATAGTTCATACTTTGCCCAAGATTTGATGGCCCAAACCGGCGTTCAAAGTCACCATCAGAATTCCCAGCGTTAAACGCCGGAACTGGCACAAGGATGGGAGTTAAACGCCCAAACTGGCACCAAAGCTGGCGTTTAACTCCAAGAAGAGTCTCTACACGAAAATGCTTCAATGCTCAGCCCATGCACACACCAAATGGGCCCGGTAGTGGATTTTTATGTCATTTACTCATCTCTGTACACCCTAGGCTACTAGTTCTCTATATGTAGGACCTTTTACTATTGTATTTTCATCTTTGATCTTTGGAATCTTTTGATCATCCTAGATCTCTAGATCATTGGGAGGCTGGCCTCACGGCCATGCCTAGACCTTGTTCTTATGTATTTTCAACGGTGGAGTTTCTACACACCATAGATTAAGGTGTGGAGCTCTGCTGTACCTCGAGTATTAATGCAATTACTATTGTTCTTCTATTCAATTCCGCTTGTTCTTGTTCCAAGATATCACATGTTCTTCAACTTGATGAATGTGATGATCCGTGACACTCATCATCATTCTCACCTATGAACGTGTGCCTGACAACCACCTCCGTTCTACCTTAGATTGGGTGGATATCTCTTGGATTCTTTAACCAGAATCTTCGTGGTATAAGCTAGAACTGATGACGGCATTCAAGAGAATCTGAAAGGTCTAAACCTTGTCTGTGGTATTCTGAGTAGGATTCAATGATTGAATGACTGTGACGAGCTTCAAACTCCTGAGGGCGGGGCGTTAGTGACAGACACAAAAGAATCACTGGATTCTATTCCAGCCTGATTGAGAACCGACAGATGGATAGCCGTGCCGTGACAGGGTGCGTTGAACATTTCCACTGAGAGGATGGGAGGTAGCCACTGACAACGGTGAAACCCTTGCATACAGCTTGCCATGGAAAGGAGTAAGAAGGATTGGATGAAGACAGTAGGAAAGCAGAGAGACGGAAGGGACCCAGCATCTTCATACGCTTATCTGAAATTCCCACCAATGAATTACATAAGTATCTCTATCTTTATCTTTATGTTTTATTCGTATATCACCCATACCCATTTGAGTTTGCCTGACTAAGATTTACAAGGTGACCATAGCTTGCTTCATACCAACAATCTCTGTGGGATCGACCCTTACTCGCGTAAGGTTTATTACTTGGACGACCCAGTACACTTGCTGGTTAGTTGTGCGAAGTTGTGATAAAAAGTTGAGATCACAATTTCGTGCACCAAGTTTTTGGCGCCGTTGCCGGGGATTGTTCGAGTATGGACAACTGACGGTTCATCTTGTTGCTTAGATTAGGTATTTTTCTTCAGAGTTCTTAAGAATGAATTCTAGTGTTTCAAGGTGATGTTCTTATCATCACCAAGGCTGATTGATTTTCATCAATTTAGCTCTTGAATGCAATGTCCTGCTGAAGCTTGGCTAGCCATGTCTAATTTCTTTAGACTGAAGCTTTAGACTAACATTGCATGATTCCTGGAATTCTCATTAAGAATTTTGATACCTTTATTTTCTTTTCCACTTAATTTTCGAAAAAGCACAAAAAAATTTACAAAATCATAAAATCCAAAAATATTTCTTGTTTGAGTCTAGTGTTTCATTTTAAGTTTGGTGTCAATTGCATGTTTCTGTTCTTCTTGCATTCATTCATGTGTCTTAAGGATCTTCAAGTAATTCTTGATGATTTCATTGCTCTGATCTTTGAATTCTCTTGACTTGAGTATTTTGTGTGTCTCATATGCATTCTCACTTTGTCAGTGTCAGTAGTATACAAACTGCTAAGTTTGGTGTCTTGCATGCATTGTTATTTGATTTTAGTTGCATTTTGATTATTCCTCATTATTAAAAATCCAAAAATATTTTTAATTTGTTTCTTTTCAAGTCAATAATACAGAGAATTGAAGATTCAGAACATACAGCAAAGGAACTACACAGAAAAAAACTGGGCGTTTAAAATGCCCAGTGAAGAAGACAGACTGGCGTTTAAACGCCAGCCAGGGTGCCTGGCTGGGTGTTTAACGCCCAAAAGGGTAGTAGTTTGGGCGTTAAACGCCAGAATGTGCACCATTCTGGGTGTTTAACGCCAGGATGGCACAACAGGGAAGATTCTGTTTTTAATTCAGATTTTTTTTCAGGTTTTCAAAATTTTTCAAAATCAAATCTTTTTCAAATCATATCTTTTCAATCAAATCTTTTTCAAAATCAATTTCTTTCTATTTTCAAAAATACTTGCTATCAATTAATGATTTGATTCAACATATCAAGTATGTTGCCTTTTCTGTTGAGAAAGGTTTAATGTTTGAATCATATCTTTTCTTGTTAGCCAAGTTACTAATTTTTAAAATCAAATCTTTTTAAAATGTTTTTCAAATCATATCTTCTCAATCACATTTTTTTAACCAATCATATCTTTTTAATCACATCTTTTTCAAAATAGTTTTCAATCATATCTTTTTAATTTCTAATTTCAAAATCTTTTTCAAAAATCACTTCACTTCTTTCTCAATCATGGTTTTCGAAAATCAATTAAAGTTTTTCAAAATGTTTTCAAAATATTTTACTTAAGTTTCGAAAATTTCTTCCCCTCTTCTCACATCCTTCTATTTATGGACTAACACTATTCTTTAATGCACAATTCGAACTCCATCTTTCTTGATAAGTTCGAATTTTCTACTTCTGCCTTCTATTTTTCTTTTCCTCTGACACCACAAGGAATCTCTATACTGTGACATAGAGGATTTCATATTTCCTTGTTTTCTTCTCTTTCATATGAGCAGGAGCAAAGACAAAAGCATTCTTGTTAAGGCTGATCCTGAACCTGAAAGGACCTTGAAGCGAAAGCTAAGAGAAGCTAAGGCACAATTCTCTGTAGAGGACCTAACAGAAATCTTCAAAGAAGAAGAACATTTGGCAGCCGAAAACAACAACAATGCCAACAATGCAAGGAAGGTGCTGGGTGACTTTACTGCACCTACTACCGACTTCTATGGGAGAAGCATCTCTATCCCTACCATTGGAGCAAACAACTTTGAGCTTAAGCCTCAATTCTGATCATCAATGGCGCCATCAACATGGTACGCTCAATTGAAATCTCAACGTTTTATCACAACTTCGCACAACTAACCAGCAAGTGTACTGGGTCGTCCAAGTAATAAACCTTACGCGAGTAAGGGTCGATCCCACAGAGATTGTTGGTATGAAGCAAGCTATGGTCACCTTGTAAATCTTAGTCAGGCAAACTCAAATGGTTATGAATGATGAATAAAGCATAAAGATAAAGATAGAGATACTTATGTAATTCATTGGTAGGAATTTCAGATAAGCGTATGAAGATGCTTGATCCCTTCCGTCTCTCTGCTTTCCTACTGTCTTCATCCAATCCTTCTTACTCCTTTCCATGGCAAGCTGTATGCAAGGGTTTCACCGTTGTCAGTGGCTACCTCCCATCCTCTCAGTGGAAATGTTCAACGCACCCTGTCATGGCACGGCTATCCATCTGTCGGTTCTCAATCAGGCCGGAATAGAATCCAGTGATTCTTTTACGTCTGTCACTAACGCCCCACCCTCAGGAGTTTGAAGCTCGTCACAGTCATTCAATCATTGAATCCTACTCAGAATACCACAGACAAGGTTTAGACCTTCCGGATTCTCTTGAATACCACGAAGATTCCGGTTAAAGAATCCAAGAGATATCCACCCAATCTAAGGTAGAACGGAGGTGGTTGTCAGGCACACGTTCATAGGTGAGAATGATGATGAGTGTCACGGATCATCACATTCATCAAGTTGAAAAACAAGTGATATCTTGGAACAAGAACAAGCAGAATTGAATAGAAGAACAATAGTAATTGCATTAATACTCGAGGTACAACAGAGCTCCACACCTTAATCTATGGTGTGTAGAAACTCCACCGTTGAAAATACATAAGAACAAGGTCTAGGCATGGCCGTGAGGCCAGCCTCCCAATGATCTAGAGATCTAGGATGATCAAAAGATTCCAAAGATCAGAAGATGAAAATACAATAGTAAAAGGTCCTATATATAGAGAACTAGTGGCCTAGGGTGTACAGAGATGAGTAAATGACATAAAAATCTACTTCCGGGCACACTTGGTGTGTGCTTGGGCTGAGAATTGAAGCATTTTCATGTAGAGACTCTTCTTGGAGTTAAACGCCAGCTTTGGTGCCAGTTTGGGCGTTTAACTCCCATCCTTGTGCCAGTTCCGGCGTTTAACGCTGGGAATTCTGATGGTGACTTTGAACGCCGGTTTGGGCCATCAAATCTTGGGCAAAGTATGGACTATGATATATTTCTGGAAAGCCCAGGATTTCTACTTTTCAACGCCGTTGAGAGCGCGCCAATTGGGCTTCTGTAGCTCCAGAAAATTCACTTCGAGTGCAGGGAGGTCAGAATCCAACAGCATCTGCAGTCCTTTTTAGTCTCTGAATCAGAATTTTGCTCAGGTCCCTCAATTTCAGCCAGAAAATACCTGAAATCACAGAAAAACACACAAACTCATAGTAAAGTCCAGAAAAGTGATTTTTAACTAAAAACTAATAAAAATATACTAAAAACTAACTAGATCATACTAAAAACATACTAAAAACAATGCCAAAAAGCGTATAAATTATCCGCTCATCAATGATGCATCTCAATCCCTACCATTGGAGCAAACAACTTTGAGCTAAAGCCTTAATTAGTTTCTCTGATGCAACAGAATTGCAAGTTTCATGGACTTCCATCAAAAGATCTTTTTCAGTTCTTAATTGAATTCTTGCAGATCTGTGATATCGTTAAGACCAATGGGGTTGATCCCGAGGTCTACAGGCTTATGCTTTTCCCTTTCGCTGTAAGAGATAGAGCTAGAGTATGGTTGGACTCTCAACCTAAAGATAGCCTGAACTCTTGGAATAAGCTGGTCACGGCCTTCTTGGCCAAGTTCTTTCCTCCTCAAAAGCTGAGTAAGATTAGAGTGGATGTTCAAACCTTCAGACAGAAAGAAGGTGAATCATTCTATGAAGCTTGGGAGAGATACAACTAACTGACCAAAAAGTGTCCTTCTGACATGTTTTCAGAATGGACCATCCTGGATATATTCTATGATGGTCTGTCTGAATTGTCTAAGATGTCATTGGACCACTCTGCAGGTGGATCCATTCACCTAAAGAAAACGCCTGCAAAAGCTCAAGAACTCATTGACATGGTGGCAAATTACCAATTCATGTACACCTCTGAGAGGAATCCTGTGAGTAATGGGATGCCTCAGAAGAGGGGAGTTCTTGAAATTGATGCTCTGAATGCCTGAAGAACTGAAGATTGATGGTTTAGAAGTTATAGTAAACTCTCGTTGTAAGTATAGTTACTAAACGAAGCAATCAACCTTTCTTACAAACGTTTTGGTTGTCACAAGTAACAAACCCTTTTAAAATTGATAACCGAGTATTCAAACTCGGGTCGTCTTCTCAAGAAATTGCAGGGAGGTATGTTCTTATTATTAGTTATGGGTTTTATAAATTGGGGTTTTGAAAGTGGGGAACAAGTAAATTAAAGGACAAATAAAATAAATAATTGACTATAAAATAAACTCTTGGCAAGATATGAAAATTCGGAAGTCCTATCGTAGTTACTCCTATCAGAATGGAAGTTAATCCCACTTAGTTAACCTTTGCGTAAGCAAGGGAAAGTCAAGTGAACCAATTGGTTAGATATCCCAAGTCCTAGCCAACTCCTAAGGAAAGACTAGAGTTAGTGGAATTTCAATTAATTAGCCGACATAACAATCAATCATGGATAGTTGATAACTCAAGAGCTTCCAGTTAATCAATTAAAGCCAATAATATAAAAAGATAAATAAGAATCATAAATATCTAGAATACCTCAAATAACATTCATTCAAAGCAATCAAATCTAACATGGAAAATATTCATAAGCCAATTGGGCAACATAAATCAAACATAAATAAAAGCATTAAAGTATCTCAAAGTAGAAGAGAAGTCAAAATAAAGGAATATGAAACCTGATATGAAGATGAGATAAATTTCTAATTTCTAAAAATCCTAATCCTAAATCCTAAGAGAGAGGAGAGAGCCTCTCTCTCTCTAAAAACTACATCTAAAACCTAAAATTGTGAGTCGTGAAAGCATAATTATGAATGGATGTATTCCCCCACTTTATAGCCTCTAATCTGTGTTCTCTGAGCCAAAAACTGGGTCAGAAACAGCCCAGAAGTCGCTGATTGTAAAATCGGGTCCGTACAGGTCGCGGCAAAGTGACGCGGAGGCGTCGTCTACGCGTCCGCGCGGATTGAAGTTTGCAGATGCGACGCATCCGCATAGTGCGCACGTTCGTGTCACCTATCTGTACGGCCACTATAGCGAATTATATATCAAATCAAAGCCCCAGACGTTAGCTTTCCAATGCAAGTGGAACCGCATCATTTGGACTTCTGTAGCTCAAGTTATGATCGTTTTAGTGCGAGAGGGTCAGGTTGACAGCTTTCCAGTTCCTTTAACTTCTTGTATTCCTTCCACTTTCGCATGCTTCATTTCCATCCTCTAAGCCATTCCTGCCCTATAATTCCTGAAATCACTTAACACACATATCAAGGCATCTAATGGTAATAAGAGAGGATTAAAATAAAAGGAAATAAAAGCCAAAGAAGCATGTTTTCAATCATAGCACAGAATCAGGAAGGAAAATATAAAACATGCAAATCATATGAATAAGTGGGTAAAGAGTTGATAAAATCCACTCAATTAAGCACAAGATAAACCATAAAATAGTTATTTCTCAACCTCCCCACACTTAAACATTAGCATGTCCTCATGCTAAGCTCAAGAGAAACTATAAAGGAGTGAAGAAGAATGATAGAATGTATGAAATGCAACCTATCTACGTGAATGCAACTACATGCAAAATGTTTCTACCTACTTGGTGAAAAGTAAATAAATCTTTTAAGAACAAATATGAACCGGATTTCACTAATTCAAATTACAAAATACAATACAATGAACTTGCAAGAAGAAGATAGCTCATGAAAGCAGGGAACATAGAATTAAGCGCTGAACCCTCACTGGTAGTGTATATCATTCTAGTCTCTAAAGTGTCTAGATCACTCTACTCTTTCCTAGTCATGCTTTCTAAACCTTGTTCTTCATCCAACCAATCAACAAATATTTAATGTATACATACAAACATCATAAGGTCTTTTTCAAGGTTGTAATGGGGCTAAGGTAAGGGTAAGGGTATATATATAAGGCTAAGTGAGCTAATAATTGAACCCTTGATTAGTCTAAGTTGTCACTTAACATATACATACTCTATATAATCTAGAAATCTTGCCTAGCTGCCCAATTTTCCCACTTGTTTTCTTCCCAAACACACACCAAGTGGGCCCCGGAAGTGGATTTATGCATCAATTACTTACTCATGTAAACCCTAGTAGCTAGTCTAGTATAAATAGGATAATTCACTATTGTATTAGACATCTTTGGTCTCAGTTTTATTTTATTCTTCATCTGAGGAGACTATTGATCACGTTTTGGGGGGCTGGCCATTCGGCCATGCCTGAACCTTTCACTTATGTATTTTCAATGGTGGAGTTTCTACACACCATAGATTAAGGGTGTGGAGCTCTGCTGTACCTCAAGTTTCAATGCAATTACTATTATTTTCTATCCAATTCAAATTATTCCTATTCTAAGATATTCGTTGCACTTCAACTTGATGAATGTGATGATCCGTGACACTCATCATCATTCTCACCTATGAACGCGCGTGATTGACAACCACTTCCATTCTACCCTAGATCGGGCACAGATCTCTTGGATTCCTTAATCAGAATCTTCGTGGTATAAGCTAGAATTGATGGCGGCATTCATGGGAATCCGGAAGGTCTAACCTTGTCTGTGGTATTCCGAGTAGGATTTTGGAATTGAATGACTGTGACGAGCTTCAAACTCCTGAAGGCTGGGCGTTGGTGACAGACGCAAAAGAATCAAGGGATTCTACTCCAACCTGATTGAGAACCGACAGATGATTAGCCGTGCTGTGACAGAGCATTTGGACCTTTTTCACTGAGAGGATAGAATGTAGCCATTGACAACGGTGCTGCCCTACATACAGCTTGCCATGAAAAATAGTAAGAAGGATTGGATGAAGCAGTAGGAAAGCAGAGATTCAGGAGGAGCACAGCATCTCCATACACCTATCTGAAATTCCCATCATGGAAATACATGAGTAACTTTATCTTTATTTTATGTTTATTTACTATTATTTGATTTTCCAAATTCCATAATTTATTTAAATTCGCCTGACTGAGATTTACAAGATGAACATAGCTTGCTTCATTCCAACAATCTCTGTGGGATCGACCCTTACTCACGTAAGGTTTATTACTTGGACGACCCAGTACACTTGCTGGTTAGTTGAACGGAGTTGTGTCCACACATAGCAAAGAGCCATTATAATTATTCCATACAACAATAAAGAGTACAACATTGATGATCACAATTTCGTCCACCACTTCCCAAATTTTCAAATAACTTATTCAATTCAATTCCCTACTTTTTTTCTATCATCCCATGTTCCCATAAAATTCCCCACACTTAAATTATACACAATATCTATCTTAAGCTAACCAAGAATTCAACTTGGGAATTTTTATTTTGTTTTTCTGCTTAAGGCTAGTAATGTGGTTATAAAACAAGAGGGGATTGTAATTTAGGATAAGTGAGGAAAAATTCAAATCATGGCCTCAATCATATGCAAGTATGTAAATACACTAAATATTGGACATATAGACTTGAACAAAATACAGATTGCAATCATAGAGAAGTAAAACACACAAGAATAAAATATCATGGTTAAATAATGTAACCATATAAATAAGCTCAAAATCTCACGGGTTGTGTGTTCTTTGGCTCAAAAACCATGTTCCAAATACAACTTCAAACAAATTTAACAAAAAATTTTCAATTTAAATTAGTGAAATACTATAAAAATTTCTTAAAAAAGAAAATATTACTTCAACCAAGTAGTGACTAAATGCATAAAATTAAACAAACATGCAAATGCAACAATTAACAAATTAACATTGGTGTTGAGAAGGGACTAACTAACCCGTGGAGATTGGTATCGACCTTCCCATACTTAAAGATTGCACCGTCCTTGGTGCATGCTGAGATGTGCAGGTGGATGGGAGTTGTGGTTCCTCAGCTGGTGCTCTTTTTTGTTCCTTTCCTTGCCGGTGGTTTGGGAGTAGCTTTCTTTACACCCTTCTTAGTGGCCATCCTGAAAAGGGAAAAAGTAAGTAACTTTAAAACTAAGGGTTAGAGCAAGGAAGAGGATAGTATAAGTGATAATCAATGCACGGTAAAGAAGGATGTTGTTAACACATGGTCATGACTACATGTGAAAAAGGTCATCAATGAAAATATAGCAAGTGCATGTAATGGCAATTAGATGCAAGATGTTTATTGGCATGCTGGCAAAGGCATGAGAAGCATAGATCAAGCACTAAATGTCCAAGTTAGATTATCATCTCTTTCAAACTAATAAGCTGTTTGTATTGACAATTATATTTAATTAATAAAACATAAAAGGGATTTTGTGAAAAGCAGGCATTAGAGTAGTAGAATAGAATAATTTAAAATAATGCACAATGCCATACGAGCTTTTTCACAAACACTTAGCATGTATGGTAAATATGTCATTGAAAGTATTGAATTTTGAACATGCAAGTGACCCTGAAAATAAATAATAAATGTCAGACAATTCCTAATTAATCCACAGCAAAATATAGAAAATAATGATCTAAATAAATTTCCAACACCAATTAAAAGAAAAAAAAAAGAAAAAGAAAGTAAAGAAGAAAGAAATAAGAAGGGAAAGAAAAGATTTAGATTTGGGGAAGAAAAGAGAAGATATCTTGGCTGATCTGGATAAGCTGTGCGGCGCGGGCGACGCGAACGCGTGAGTGACGCGTTCGCGCGGTTGGCAATATTGTCAAGTGACGCGGCCGCGTGGGGCACGCGGTCGCGTGAGTGCATTCGTGCTACTAGCGCGAGGGCAGCCGCGCGCTCGCGCAACTTTCTGTTTGAAACTCATTTTGCCAAGATTTTGGGTGACGCGGCCGCGTGGGTGACGCGAGCGCGTGATAGGCCATATTATGGGGATTGACGCAGACGCGTGCGGCACGCGTTCGCGTGGCAGGGCTTGTGCTGCTAGCACGAGTCCAGCCCAATTCTAGCGCAACTTTCGGCCATACACCCTTTTTTACGTCGAATTTTGAGGCACGTGTTCGCGTGGGTGACGCAGACGCATGGGAGGCATTTTTCCTACATGACGCGGACGCGTCAGCGACGGGGTCGCATGGATCAGTTTGTGTTGAAGGCACGCCTCCAGCCACGCTCTCGCGTGACTCTCTGTTCAATTTGTTTTCTTCCCAACGCACCTATGACGCAGACGCATCGGCGACGCTGTCGCGTCGGGTGCAATTTTTTTTATGCAGTATGCAGAAATGCAAAATGCAATGAATGTCATGCAAAAATTTCAGATTCAATAAAAATTTAAAAAGAAACTAAAATTAAAACTAAAAAGAGAACGATCATACCATGGTGGGTTGTCTCCCCCCTAGCACTTTTAGTTAAAGTCCTTAAGTTGGACATTTGATGAGCTTCCTGTTATGGTGGCTTGTGCTTGTATTCATCCAAAAATCTTCACCAATGTTTGGAATTCCAATAGCCTCCGGGGTCCCAGACGAGGCATGTAAAGCCCTCAGGTGAATTCAAACAGGCTTCAAGGTTCCCGGGGTTTTGAATGTCAGAATAGACTCCAGGATCCCAAACTTTTCTTCTTCAGCCGTCTTTGTCTTGATCTACATCTTTCCAGTCGGGTGATGAGTAATCCGAATTCTCAGTGTAGTGACCAAACAGCTTCTGAGATCCTTTAAATTGAGCTTGACACCAATTCCTGCACCTCAAATTGAAGTGTGAAACCTCATTGAATCTTGCATACCAGTGTTGAGTGTGAGTCATTTCCCTTTTTCTCTTAAAGCCGCAAAGAGCTCTAAGCTGGCCATCTATTTCAAGCAAACCATATTCAAGTGGAAAATTGAAGATGAAAGTCAAGGATTTTACCCACTTGAGGTTTGTGTTGGGTGGTAGTGGCCTTGGGGTCAGTGTTTTCAGTGGTTCTGCAAGCTCTACTCCCTTGTGGTCTTCTGTAAATTCCTCCACTTCTTTGCAAATATCTTCAACTTCACCCATGTCTTGATCAAAGTCATTGACATCTTCCTCATCGCTTGATTCGTAAATAGGAGGTTGAGAGAAGTCGACCTCTGCATCATCTTCGTATTTACTTGGGGAAGATTCTTCAGTCTCAAAGAATTCACTTGCGGATGCAAGTTCGTTACTAAGAGAACTCGACTCGTGATCATCGTTATCAAGGAAACTTGCTTCTTGGGTTATTCCGTCCAGTTCTTTATAAGATATCTGCATTGGAGGCTGCGTAACATCCTCTTTAGCATCAATTGTAACATCCTTGACGGAATTCTCCACAACTCTGGATTCAGGTGGCAGTTCGGAATCTCCTAAATCTTCAACCAACTCTTCTTCTTCTACCATGACAGCTTCCTCTATTTGTTCCAGTACGAAGTTATGCTCTATGTTGTCCACTAGAGCTTCTAGCGTCTTCTTTGTGCTGCGTTCTTCATTGAATTCTCCACATAAAGCCATGGGAGTCTATTGAGGGGCTGAACATTTGGAAGATAATTGATTTATTGCTTGCTCCAGTTGATGAAGGGTTGCATTAAATTGTTTTACTGATTCTTTGAGGCGAACCTGTGATTCTGGGCTTGATGGATATGGATATGGTGTACAGGGGAGTGGTGGTTCTTGGGAGTAATTGGATTGGCGTTGGGGTGGATAAGGATCATGTGGTAGTGAATGGTGAAAAGAAGCTTGTGAGTGTGGTGGTTTGAAGTTATATCGAGAGGGTGGTCTCTGAGCACGGAGTGGGGCTTGTTGGTAGCTACAAGGCAGTCCACCGAATCTATCAGTTGGGTATGCATTGTAGAATGGTCTTTGTCCATGATATATAGGATGATGTTGTCGCCTAAAGGGTTGATCGGATCCTTGTGGCTCCATCCATCTTTGATTGCTTAGACCTTGATGCATAGTCCTGTTATAGCTTCCATTCCTTGCAACAAAATTAGAACCAAACTCAAAGCGAGAGGGGTGAGAATTCATAATAGATATCAGAAATAAGAGGGAAGAGAGAAAACAAATAAACAAGTAAGAGAAAAATATATATTTTTTTGAAAAATATTTATAATAACTAATAATAAGGCACACGTTTGCAATTCCCTGGCGCCATTTTGAAGAACTGAAGATTGATGGTTTAGAAGTTATAGTAAACTCTCGTTGTAAGTATAGTTACTAAACCAAGCAATCAACCTTTCATACAAATGTTTTTGTTGTCACAAGTAACAAACCCTTTTAAAATTGATAACCGAGTATTCAAACCTCGGGTCGTCTTCTCAAGGAATTACAGGGAGGTATATTCTTATTATTGGTTATGGGTTTTGTAAATTGGGGTTTTGAAAGTGGGAAACAAGTAAATTAAAGGACAAATAAAATAAATAATTGACTATAAAATAAACTCTTGGCAAGATATGAAAATTCGGAAGTCCTATCCTAGTTACTCCTATAAGAATGGAAGTTAATCCCACTTAGTTAACCTTTGCGTAAGCAAGGGAAAGTCAAGTGAACCAAATGGTTAGATATCCCAAGTCCTAGCCAACTCCTAAGGAAAGACTAGAGTTAGTGGAATTCCAATTAATTAGCCGACATAACAATCAATCATGGATAGTTGATAACTCAAGAGCTTCCAGTTAATCAATTAAAGCCAATAATATAAAAAGCTAAATAAGAATCATAAATATCTGGAATACCTCAAATAACATTCATTCAAAGCAGTCAAATCTAACATGGAAAATATTCATAAACCAATTGGGCAACATAAATCAAACATAAATAAAAGCATTAAAGTATCTCAAAGTAGAAGAGAAGTCAAAATAAAGGAATATGAAACCTGATATGAAATCGAAGCCCCGGACGTTAGCTTTCCAATGCAAGTGGAACCGCATCATTTGGACCTCTGTAGCTCAAGTTATGATCGTTTTAGTGCGAGAGGGTCAGGCTGACAGCTTTCCAGTTCCTTCAACTTCTTGTATTCCTTCCACTTTCGCATGCTTCATTTCCATCCTCTAAGCCATTCTTGTCCTGTAATTCCTGAAATCACATAACACACATATCAAGGCATCTAATGGTAATAAGAGAGGATTAAAATAAAAGAAAATAAAAGCCAAAGAAGCATGTTTTCAATCATTGCACAGAATCAGGAAGGAAAATATAAAACATGCAAATCATATGAATAAGTGGGTAAAGAGTTGATAAAATCCACTCAATTAAGCACAAGATAAACCATAAAATAGTGGTTTATCAATGCAATATTGGCTCAGAACAAAATGTTGACTCAGCAAGTCAACATGATTTCTCAGAGTCTGAATGGATGGCAAAATGCATCCAATAGTACTAAAGAGGCATCTTCTGAAGAAAAAGCTTATGATCCTGAGAACCCTGCAATGGCAGAGGTGAATTACATGGGTGAAACCTATGGAAACACCTATAATTCCTCATGGAGAAATCATCCAAATTTCTCATGGAAGGATCAACAAAAGCCTCAACAAGGCTTTAATAATGGTGGAAGAAACAGGTTTAGCAATAGCAAGCCTTTTCCATCATCTTCTCAGCAACAGACAGAGAATTCTGAGCAGAGTCCCTCTAGCTTAGCAAACATAGTCTCTGATCTATCTAAGACCACTTTAAGTTTCATGAGTGAAACAAGGTCCTCCATTAGAAATTTGGAGGCACAAGTGCGTCAACTGAGTAAGAAAATCACTGAAACTCCTCATAGTACTCTTCCAAGCAATACAGAAGAGAATCCAAAAAGGAGAGTGCAAGGCCATAGATATAATCAATATGGCCGAATGCATAAAGGAGGAGAAGGACGTGAATCCCAGTGAGGAAGACCTCCTGGGACGTCCTCTGAACAAAAAGGAGTTCCAAACTAAGGAACCTAAGGAATCTGAGGCTCACCTAGAGACCATAGAGATTCTATTGAACCTCCTTTTACCATTCATGAGCTCTGAGAACTATTCTTCCTATGAAGAGGATGAAGATGTAACTGAAGAGCAAGTTGCTCAATATCTAGGAGCCATCATGAAGCTGAATGCCAAGTTGTTTGGTAATGAGACTTGGGAAGGTGAATCTCCCTTGCTCATTAGTGAACTAGATACATGGGTTCAGCAAACTCGACCTCAAAAGAAACAAGATCCTGGTAAATTCTTAATATCCTGTACCATAGGCACCATAACCTTTGAGAAGGCTCTATGTGACCTGGGGTCAGTGATAAACCCCGTTTTTAGGGTTTATCTTGTGTTGAATTTAGAGTATTTTGATAACATTTTCTCACATTTAGCCAATGAATTAGCATGGTTTTGTTATCTCTCCCGTATTTGTGCTTGAATGTAAAAACATGCTTTTTAAGCCTTTACTTTGATAATTTTAATTCATCCTTGATTCCATAAGATGCCTTGATGTGTTTGCTAGTAATCTCAGGTTAAAATAGGCTAGGCATGGATCAAAGGAACAAGGAAGGAAGCATGCAAGTAGAGAAAGCACAAAAAGCCAAAGAACTGATCTCGTCCAAGGACGCGCATGCGCACAAGGCGCTCGCGCGCACATTGCAATATCGACCAGGGACGCGTACGCGTACTGTGTGCTTCCGCGCCAAAGGCTGCACGAGATTTTTAAATGAAACTCGTGCCCAGCGATTTCTGGAAAGCTATGGGGCCCAGTGCAACCAACTTTGGCGCCAAAATGCATTAAAAGGACCAAGGATTGAAGGGGAAGGAATCTTTCAATGTTATGTTTTCATTTTACACATTAGGATTAGTTTTAGAGATAGTTTCTAGAGAGAGAAGCTCTCACTTCTCTCTAGAATTAGGATTAGATTTAGGTTAGTCTATCTTCTTAGATCTAGGATTAATTCATGCTTTAATTCATTTTTGCTTTATCAACTCTTACTATTCTCTTCTTCCTCTCTCTAGTTATGTACTTTAATTCTTGTAATTCTTCATTTTGTTGTAGATCTAATGTTGTTCTTTTGTTTTCTTTCAATAATGCAATTTGAGGTAATTCATGATAATTGTGAGTTCCTTGATTGTTGTTGTTAATATTTTTGCATTCAATTGTAGGTACAATTCATTCTTGTTGTGATTTACTATACTTCTCTTTTGTACCTTCCAAGTGTTTGATGAAATGCTTGGGAGAATGTTAGAATAGAATTTTATGTTCTTGGCTTGGGAAGATAACTTAGGAACTCTTGAGTTACTAATATCCAAGTGATTGATAGTTGATAGCCATTGACTCTAGCCTTCATTAATTCAATTAGTGAACTAGGATTTATGGACTTGGATTGATATAACTCACTTGACTTTCCTTTGCTATTAGCTAGAGGATGACTTAGTGAGATTGATCCTTGCTACTATCATGATTGTGATTAGTGATAATGATATAGGCCCTTGATCATCAAACCTTGCCAAGACCATTTTGTTAATAAAATTTCATTTTTATTTACTTTTCATATTTCTCATCTAAAACCCCAAAATGAACAAGATTTCGTTAGTGAAATTCTAAACTGTCAAAAATCCAATCATCAAAATGGTGCCGTTGCCGGGGATTTGCAATGGTGTTATGTTATTGGTTATTGTACATATGAGAATATTGTGAATAGGTTGATTTTGTTTGTTTACTAGATTTTGTTAGTTTTATTTTGTTTTTTTTTTCACCATGAATTCTCACTTTGACTATGAGTTTGGTCCTAATTGTGTTGTAGGAAATGTGAACTTCAATGATGACACTCATTATGGGTGGAACCAACAAAGATGGGAGGAACCTCAAGGAATTGATCACTCCTATTGGCAACAACCTCCGGACACTTATAGGTATAATTCTCATCCTAATGCATGACAATTCAATGGCTATGGTGACTCCTTTTATGATAATCAACCACCAACATATGCCTATGAATCTTATCCTCAACATGATGCTCAACCATACTCACAAGCCTCTCCATATCAAGCACCTTCCTATGATCCATATCCACCATATGACCAATCACCCATATCATACTCTTATGACCATTATGAGCAAGAACCTTTAGAACCACCACAACCCTATCAAGATTACTACCAAGAACTACCTCAATGTACACCTTCTCCACAATTTTACCAAGAGGAACCACCTTCTTACCATGAAAATCTCTTCAAAATAATGAACCTTCCTACTCACCCCAATCCTCAATAGATGATTCTCTCACTTTGTTACTTCAAGGATAAGAAGCCATGAAGCGGGATACACTTGAGTTTGTCACCAATTTGACCAAGGTGGTGCACGCTTTAGCTCACCAATGTTTGAATACTCAAGTTGTTTCCATAACCCCATGTGAAAAGCCAAAGAAAGAACAAAGCATGGAAAAGATATCGGAAAATTCAGTGAAAAAGGAAGAATCGGTAGTATTAATGGAGCAATTGGATAATCCTACGGTTATTGAAACAAAGGAGGAAGTGGTCCAAAATTTAAGAAATGTGGAACTACCATGTGAATCTCGACAACCTCCAGAGCATATCAAGATTGAAGAACACGAGAAGGTTGATCAAGAAATAGATTTAATCATAGAGGAATTTCTATCTACAATTGAATCTCTTCCTAATGGACATGAAGTTGAAACCATAGAAGAGTGTGCACAACCCCCCAAGGAAGAAGAAAATGGCATGGTGTATATTGAAATTGAAGAATATGAAGAGGTTGATCAAGAGATGGATTTATTCATCAATGAATTCCTATCCAAAATTGAATCACCTCCTATTGGGCATGAAACCGAAGTTCTTGAAGACAACACCAAGTCAAGTAATAAAAGGGAAAAGGTTGAAATTGAAGAAATTTGTCAAGAGGTGGAAATACCCAAAGAAGAGCATAAAGAAGTAAGCCTTGCATTGTCTAAGTGTGGGGAAGTCGCCCTTCCCAAATCACCATCCAACATAACATTCAAGTGGGTAAAATTCTTATCCCTAAGCTTTACTTTCTCATTTGAATATGGTTTAATTGAAACAGATGGACAACTTAGAGCTCTTCGTGGACTTAAAGGAAAAAGAGAATTGTGTAGTGGTTGGAAATTTCGTATAAAGCTCATTAAGGTCAAAGCTTTAAGATATAGGGATTATGATGGGACAAGAACCACTTTGTATGGGTCTAGAAGGAAGAATTTGTGGACTAAAGAGAATTCTATGTGTCAACCGCCCTTATGTCAACCACCCGTACGGAGAAATCATCATGAAACTCAACTTACGGAAGGATGTGAAGATAAGATATGGGACCCCGGATCAAAGAATGAAGACCAACTATGGGAACTCATATCTTGGGTTGAAATTCACCCAAGATTGGTGAAGATGGTTGGAAATTCTATTAACCAATTGAGAAACAAAGATCCTTAGAGATTCAAGGATGAGTACAAGCACAAGCCACCATGACAATAAGCTCCTCAAAAGGTCCAACTTAAGGACTTTAACTAAAAGTGCTAGGTGGGAGACACCCCACCATGGTAAACTCTTCCCAATCTCTTTTAGTCTTGTATAATAAGTGGTTTGAGTTGCCATTGTAGGTAGATCTTCAATTCATATAGATTTGTTTGTATAAATTGATTGTTAGCATAGTCACATGTATGTTGTGTTTAGTAGTAGATGAATAAAATCAAATTGTATTTTTTGTGAATTGTATGATATTTGATTGAATAAAAGTTGCAGGCATCATAGGGAATCCATGGGCATATTTTTCTGCTTATTGGGCAAAAAAAAGGGGGGAAGAAGGACGCGCGCGAACACTGTACGCGCACGTGTCCATGAGCGGATGCACCACCATACATTTTTCTAGAGAGTTGAGCCTCTCTTGGGCAAACATTGTGCCTTTGGCCCAACTCGTCCCACGCGGACGCGCACAACGTGCGTCTGCGCCCATACATCATTAAGGGAAAGCACGCGGACGCGCACTAGCCGCGTACGCATCCCTAGGCTGATGCCACCATCCCACACATGCCACCCGAGAGTTAGGCTTGCGTTGGGACAACACCAAGCCCCTGGCCCAAAACCCATCACGTGGACTGATGAGCGGATAATTTATACGCTTTTTGGCATTGTTTTTAGGTAGTTTTTAGTAAGTTCAAGCTACTTTTAGGGATGTCTTCATTAGTTTTTATGTTAAATTCACATTTCTAGACTTTACTATGAGTTTATGTGTTTTTCTATGATTTCAGGTAATTTCTGGCTGAAATTGAGGGACTTGAGCAAAACTCTGATAGGAGGCTGACAAAGGACTGCTGATGCTGTTGGAATCTGACCTCCCTGCACTCGAAATAAATTTTCTGGAGCTACATAACTCCAAATGGCACGCTCTTAATGGCTTTGAAAATTAGACATCCAGAGCTTTCCAGCAATATATAATAGTCCATACTTTATTCGGGAATTGACGACGTAAACTGGCGCTCAATGCCAGTTCCATGTTGCTGTCTAGAGTAAAACGCCAGAAACACGTCACGACCCGGAGTTGAACGCCCAAAACACGTTACAACTTGGCGTTCAACTCCAAAAGAAGCCTCAGCTTGTGGATAGATCAAGCTCAGCCCAAACACACACCAAGTGGGCCCCGGATGTGGATTTATGCATCAATTACTTACTCATGTAAACCCTAGTAGCTAGTCTAGTATAAATAGGATAATTCACTATTGTATTAGACATCTTTGGTCTCAGTTTTATTTTATTCTTCATCTGAGGAGACTATTGATCACGTTTTGGGGGGCTGGCCATTCGGCCATCCCTGAACCTTTCACTTATGTATTTTCAACGGTGGAGTTTCTACACACCATAGATTAAGGGTGTGGAGCTCTGCTGTACCTCAAGTTTCAATGCAATTACTATTATTTTCTATCCAATTCAAATTATTCCTATTCTAAGATATTCGTTGCACTTCAACTTGATGAATGTGATGATCCGTGACACTCATCATCATTCTCACCTATGAACGCGCGTGATTGACAACCACTTCCGTTCTACCTTAGGCCGGGCGCGTATCTCTTAGATTCCTTAAACAGAATCTTCATGGTATAAGCTAGATTGATGGCGGCATTCATGAGAATCTGGAAAGTTTAAACCTTGTCTGTGGTATTCCGAGTAGGATTCTGGGATTGAATGACTGTGACGAGCTTCAAACTCCTGAAGGCTGGGCGTTAGTGACAGACGAAAAAGAATCAAGGGATTCTATTCCAACTTGATTGAGAACCGACAGATGATTAGCCGTGCTGTGACAGAGCATTTGGACCTTTTTCACTGAGAGGATGGGATGTAGCCATTGACAACGGTGATGCCCTACATACAGCTTTCCATGGAAAGGAGTAAGAAGGATTGGATGAAGCAGTAGGAAAGCAGAGATTCAGGAGGAGCACAGCATCTCCATACACCTATCTGAAATTCCCATCATGGAAATACGTGAGTAAATTTATCTTTATTTTATGTTTATTTACTATTATTTGATTTTCCAAATTCCATAATTTATTTAAATTCGCCTGACTGAGATTTACAAGATGACCATAGCTTGCTTCATACCAACAATCGCCTGACTGAAATTTTTTTTAAATGAGATAGCTCAACACAACAAGTGGAGCATATAGAACAACAAAATTAAAAACAGAAGCAAAAAACCACGTAGAAGCCATACAACACAACTATATGATACCCACTGCCATCTTCGGCATTGCCATCAACAACAAAAGGGATCCATATCTAACCACTCCTTAACGTTCTTGAAGACCAGGTAAATTATTTCATCAACCCCTTTCCCATCATTCTGAAAGATCCTCCTATTTCTTTCAAGCCAGAGATTCCAGATAATAGCACAGAAGGATACCATCCACCTTTTGCGCTCCTGCTTTCTAGTTGGTAGCTCAGTCCAACTCTGATAGTGTTCCTTCATTGACCCTGGGCATGACCATTGCCTTCCAACAAAGGATAGCCATGCACACCAAAGCTGCCAAGAAAATTCACAAGCAAGAAACAAGTGGTGGCTAAACTCAACACCTTTATTACACAACACACAGGTCACATCCTCTTGGTTAACTACTCCCAATCGACTCAGCCTTTCCTTTGTATTCACCCTTCCAGTCAAGACAAACCAGATAAAGAGTTCAACTCTTGGTGGCACAAGACCTTTCCAAATTGTGCTAGTAAAGTTGAAACTCGCCATATCCTCCGGTAGCAATTCCACCTGCAATTCCTGCACAAAGGAGTTAGTAGAAAATACACCATGTTTATCAAACTTCCATACCACTCTATCCTCTCTGTCACACACAAGGTTAACTAGCCTTAGTGTTTCATGCAGTTGCTGCACTAGGTCCAACTCCCATTGGAATAGCTCTCGCCTCCATTGGAAGTTCCACCTCCACTCTAACCCGTCCCAGAACCCACAATCCCCTATGACGGATCCTGTTTGGTTTGAAACTGAGAAGAGTCTCGGGAAAGTATCTTTCAAGGGCCCACCATTCAGCCAGACATCCTCCCAGAACTGAGTACCTCTCCCATCACCAATCTCCATGGATAGGCCATTAATCATCTTCTGTCTTACTCGTTGGTCCTTGAACTGTATTTGGCAAATGTCCTTCCAAGGCCCCCCCCGAGTGGGTAATACTTGGGCAGACAGCATCACACTGGGATTCAGATTATTGTATGAGCACACCACCTTCTTCCATAAGGGACAGTCCTCCTTTGAGAAACGCCACCACCACTTGAATAGGAGGGCTGCGTTACGCACCATGGCATCCCCAACACCTAGTCCGCCTAGCTTCTTAGGAGCCTGTACCACCTCCCACCTGATCATGGCCATACCAAGCCTACCATCCTCTTTACTCCATAGGAACCTTCTCTGTAGGGAAATTAGTTTCTCTGCAACAGCCTTTGGCATTTTATACAAACTCAAATAATAGACAGGCATGCTATTCAAAACAGATTTGATAAGCACCAGTTTACCAGCCTTATTGAGAACCTTAGCTTTCCAGAGGCTCAGCTTCTCCTCCACTTTTTCTATGATGGGCTTCCAAGTCTTCACCAATCTCGGATTTGCTCCTAGTTGGATCCCCAAATATTTCACTGGGAGAGATGCTTCCTTACAGCCCAGTACACTGCACATACGTTGTACCCACTGAACATCACAGTTAATAGGATTCAAGCTAGACTTATCATAGTTGATACTCAACCCCGACATAAGTTCAAAACAGCGAAGGATCCTCTTGTAATTCTTTATAGTCTCTTCCTCTGGGGGGCAGAAAAGAACCGTATCATCCGCAAACTGTAAATGTGACAACTCGACATGCTCTCTACCCACCAGTAACGGCAATAATCTCCCATTTCTTACCGCCTCTCCAAACATCCTATGTAGAACGTCAACCACAAGTACAAATAGGAATGGAGATAGCGGATCCCCCTGTTGCAATCCTCTTTCCATCTTAAAAGGCTTAGATGGCGATCCATTTATCAGCACTGACATGGAGCTCGTACATACACACTCCATCACCCAACTTCTCCATCTACTGCCAAACCCCATCTTCTGTAGCACAAGGTCTACAAAGCTCCACCTGACTTTATCATATGCTTTCTGGAAGTCTAACTTTATTATTACCGCCTCCTTCTTTCTCGCCTTTATCCATTGAACAGTTTCGCAAGCGATAAGGGCCCCATCATGAATCTTTCGTCCCTTAACAAAGGCGCTCTGTGTCTCACCTACCAGTCGTGGCATGATTGATCGCATCCTCCTAACCAGTATTTTTGAAATGACTTTATACACACAACCTACCATGCTGATCGGTCTCAGGTCTTTGATTTCCTTGGCACCAGTGAACTTAGGGGCCAATGCCACCCAAGTGAGATTCGCATCCGCTGGCAACTTTGACGTGCGGAAGAATTCCAATACCGCAGCCGTAAACTCAGATCCAATCTCAGCCCAACACCTCTTTATAAAGTTCATGTTGTACCCGTCACTTCCTGGCGCCTTGCAAGATTCACAATCCCAGACTGCTTCTTTAATCTCTCGAGGACTCGGCTGTACTTCCAGAGCCACAGCATCAACTTCATCAATCATTTCTACCAATCCGTCCCTAAAACCCACCAACGGAGACACTTCCTGATGATACAAGTTCTTGTAGAAGTCCCTAATCGCAATCTTAATCCGAGATTGATTCCTTATCAATCTTCCATTAATGACCAACTCATCAATCCTGTTATTTCTCCTTCTTGCAGAAGCTAGATTGTGGAAGTACCTCGTATTCCTGTCAATGTCCTTCGCATGTCTAGATCGCGACATCTGCTTCCAATGTAGCTCCTTTCTGACATACCATTTCTCACAGCAAGTTACCAATGCCTTTCTTCTTGCCTCCATTGTTCCATCATAGATGCCATCACCCACCATGTCATCAATCTTCTTGATCTCCTCCTCAAACTTCAAGATTTTCTTGTCTATATCCCCAAAGTTACTTTTATGCCATCTTCCCAGGGGAACTGTCAATGCCTTCAATTTATCTGTGAATGATGCTTCTCCTAAGCCTTTCCATTCCTCCTTGACCACCTGCAGGAATCCTTCATGGGTAAACCACGAATCAAGACTTCTAAATGGCCTCAGCCCGTCTCTACGCCTCTTTTCTTCCACTATGATAGGACAATAGTCAGACAAACCCCTAGAGCCACCTCGCATCCGAGTATCTGGGAATTTTTCTAGCCATTCCAAGCTAACCAGCACCCTATCAATACGGCTACATGATTGTCCTCTGAACCATGTAAACTTGCGGTCAGTAATCGGCAAGTCTACCACACCCATGTCATGTATCCAACTCTTAAAGTCTTCAGCTGTCAAAGGTAATGTATCTACGCCCCGTCTTTCTTCTACCTGTATAATCTCATTAAAGTCACCCATGAAACAACAGGGAACCTGACATAACCCAGCTATGTAGCTCAACTCCTCCCAAACAACAAGCTTCTCATCCCTTGTATGTGCACCATATACCAGGATAAAAGCACAATTAAAATGATACTTCAATATTTCCCCTTCAACACATAACCATCTCTCCCCTTTGTAGCTATTTCTTATTTTAAAAAATTCCTCATCCCAAATTAATAACAATCCACCAGAGGCACCACTGGATTCAACAAATTCCCACCCTGCACTACTATTCTCCCAAATATTTTTAACATCAAAATTAGTAATTAGCGGTCTCTTTGTCTCTACCAGGCCTAACATGTTTAGCTTAAAAATTCCTCTCAGGTTCTTTATCATCCTGAGCTTTCCACCCCCCCTCAACCCCCTAATGTTCCAGGAGCTAAAAATCATTTAATTAATTTATTGCACACCTTTTTTTGAGATTTGGGTCTGCTTCACCTCGATTTTGCCCTTTGTTTCGCCAATTTTTTCTTCAAAGCGATTTCTTCGTTCTGCTGCTGAAGGATTGCCATGATATCATCTTCTTCGTCATATAGCATAGCTCCGGATTCCTTTGCTAAGTCCCAGGTTCTCTTGTTTTCTAGCAGCTGCTCCTCTAATGTTAAACCCTCATTGTCACTGGCTTCATCCTCAACTGCTTGAACTACGTCCTCCAATCCACCCTCATCTCCTTCATATCCAGCTTCGTCATTAGGCTCTGTTGAGTTCCTACCGTCATCAGGTGTCTTGCCAGGCTTTGTCTCTCCAGGCACATCATCTTCTTCACTGTTCCGGACAACATCATCCCCTTGTTCAGGATTGTCCTCCGCTTCCAGACCTGCCAGGGACCCACCAGACCCTCCTCCATGGACTACCAGCCTGCCTCCTCCCTTCCCCATCGCGTCTATATTCAGTCTCCCCTCATAATCCCCACCAGGCCACACCGATAGCACCATGTCATCCATTAATCTCTCGCCGCCTTTTGAGTGGGTCTTCATCACCACCGACGTTCTCGCGCAGCCAAGCCCTTCACGGCCTCCCTCTCGGCGCTTTCTTCCAACCGTGTTATCTCCACCTGCGTCCCCGACCGAGCAAGAGTGCTGCCGTGAACCTCCAGAGCCCGCGGGCACACCCTGTTTTTCAATGGAGCAAGGTCGCAAGGCATCAGCAGTGGGCATCGTATCCCCAGCCTGCTGAAAAACTTCATGCGCAGCCACTTCGTTGCCTGGAGGAAGGGAGCGCATTCTTCCTCTAGTTTGCCAACCCGATGACAGTCGGTTCGACCCAGTCCCGACCCGGTCTGATGGCTCCTGCTCCAATCCAATATGGACATCCACTTCACCCAATCCCTTCCTTCCTTCAGCCCATATCCCTTTAAGGCCCAACCCACAATTACAACCCCCATGAGTATAGATGGGCTTCCTTAAGCATACAGCTTCAATACCCTTTTGTTCCTTCCTGCATGGCCCATTTTCTTTTAACCCATAATCCCATGGAACGGTCATTTCTGAGTCTATTTCATCGTATCCCACTAAAGCCGCCGTCCTTTTATTGCTGATTTTATTACCATGGTAAGTTACCAATTTCGAATGATTGTGTTTTAAATTATCATAACACCATTCATTCAAAATTGATTCAGAAATTACCAATCTGCCCTCGTCTTCAACCTCCTCTCGCATCACTTTGGTAGTCACTTCTGCTGCCTGATCTATACTTCCCGTTGAGTTCATAGACCTTGGCACCATTATATCAACACCATCTCTAAGCTTTGTAGTTAAATTCATCTGCTGTTCAATGCTATCCTCACCCTCCCTCATCGTTCCTTCCCTATCACTCCCTCCATATATTTCGCCACCTATCTCTTTTACCAATATGTCAAAGCCACTAGTGTCGATCGTAACATGGACCCATTCTTTGATCACGTCCATTATACACGTATCGATTTCTACGCGACCAGAACTAAACGAGGAGCACGATTCTGTCGCACGATCACAACCAACCACCTCTCCCCATTGACTGCCTATTAACCTGAAAGTGTCCCCAGACCATGCATGTAAAGGCACCCCAAAGCACTCTAGCCACACCCTTCGAGTTTCACTTTTTTCTGATTCATCCCACCTCCAAACACTATGAAAAAACTGTAGCAGGCCATTCATATTGAACGTGTAAGCCTCTTCTGCATTCAAGAGATTGTCAAAAGTCAACAGAGCTTTATAGGCACCCATTTCTCGCACCTGGATAATGTGGGGAAAAGTTGTCGCAATCGATTTCCTCAACGCTTTGAAGTCAATTGCCTTCGTCGATCCCCCAACTAGACTTTTCTGCAACCAATCTAGGTTTTCTTTCACCACCATTGCATCCACTTTCTTCGTCCACCCATTACCATGTGGATCCCGAACTGTATTATCCTTCATTAAAACCTTTTTGGGAGCATTTGTGTTTTCCTTAACCTCTCCTCCTTCTTCTGTTGCTTGCCGATCTATAGTGTGTCGGTAGCCCCCTCGTGGATGAATTCTGCTTGTGTCTTTCACCTCTGGCGATCTTCTGTACTTAGCTTCCCCTACAAACACAACTTTACCCCTCAACCTCGTATGATTCATTTCTGCTATAGCCTTCAAAGCTCCTCCTTTGGTGGTATACCTTATGAATGCAAAGATGTACACTCCTCCATTCTTCTGCTTTCTTGATAGGTAGATGTCGTTTATACGTCCAGTCCAGTTAAACAGTTGAAAAAGCTCTCTCTTCGATATGTCTAATGGGAGATTGTCCACGAAGATTGAGAAAGACTCGCTCTCCAAGCGTCTATACTCATCTCGGTTCCAAACTCTAGGATCCTTGACCTGACCTAACGTTCTACCCCTCTCTGTGTTTCCCGACCACTCCCTCTCTCTCATCTCTCTCTCTCTCTCTAAATAAGATATTTTTAAATTCCAAACCTTAAAGTGTGTTTGGAGGAGGGGGATTGTTCGAGTATGGACAACTGACGGTTCATCTTGTTGCTCAGATTAGGTAATTTTCTTTTTATTTTCTTTTCAAAAAAGTTTTCAAAAATCTTTCAAAAATTTTTCTTTATTGTCGTTTTCTTAAAATATAATTTTCGAAAAAAATAATAAAAATACAAAAAAAATCATAAAATCATAAAAATCAAAAATATTTTGTGTTTCTTGTTCAAGTCTTGAGTCAACTTTTAAGTTTGGTGTCAATTGCATGCTTTAAAAAAAATTTCTTGCACTTTTCGAAAATTCATGCATTCATGGTGTTCTTCATGATCTTTAAGTTGTTCTTGACAAGTCTTCTTGTTTGATCTTGATGTTTTCTTGTTTTGTGTTGTTTGTTGATTTTCATATGCAATTTTTGTTTGTTAGAGTCCATGCATTAAAGATTTCTAAGTTTGGTGTCTTGCATGTTTTCTTTGCATCAAAAATCTTTCAAAATTATGTACTTGATGTTCATCATGATCTTCATAGTGTTCTTGGTGTTCATCTTGACATTCATAGTGTTCTTGCATGCATTCTTTGTTTTGATCCATAAAGAAAAGAGAAAAACACAAAAATGACGTTTTTAATTTTTCTCTCTCATCATTAAAAATTCAAAATAAAAAAAAATATCTTTTCCTTTTTTCTCTCAAAATTTCGAAAATTTGAAGTTGACTTAGTCAAAAATTTTCAAAATTAGTTGTTTCTTACAAGTCAAGTCAAATTTTCAAATTTTAAAAATCTTATCTTTTCAAAAATATTTTTTTCAAAAATCATATCTTTTTCATTTTTTTCTTTTTTTTTTGAAAATTTTAAAAATCTTTTTCAAAATATTTTCAAAATCTCTTCCTTATCTTTATTTCAAAAATTTCGAAATTACACTAACAATTAATGTGATTGATTTAAAAATTTGAAGTTTGTTACTTTCTTGTTAAGAAAAAGGTTCAATCTTTAAATTCTAGAATCTTATCTTGTAGTTTCTTGTTAGTAAAGTAATTAATTTTAATTTTAAAAATTAAGTCTTTTTCAAACATATCTTATCATATCTTTTATATCTTATCTTTTCATCATATCTTTTTCAAAATTTTATCTTTTTCAAAAATTTGATTTCAAAATATCTTATCTAACTTCTTATCTTCTTATCTTTTCAAATTTGATTTTAATATCTTTTTCAACTAACTATTTGACTTTTTATTTGTTTGTTATCTTTTTCAAAACCACCTAACTACTTTTCCCCCTCTAATTTTCGAAAATACCTCCCTCTTTTTCAAAAAAATTCTTTTTAATTGTTTAAATTTTAATTTTAATCATGTGTTATCTTTAATTTTCGAAAATCACTAACCACTTTTTCAAAATTATTTTTGAAATTCTCTATCTCTCCTTCTATCTATTTATTTATTTATTCACTAACACTTCTCTTCATCTCTCTTCATCTCAGATCACCACTTTTATCCTTACCCATTCTTCTTCACTACTCTACCCTTTTTTTCTTCTACTAACATAAAGGAATCTCTATACTTTGACATAGAGGATTCCTCTTTCTTTTCTTGTTCTCTTCTTCCCTATATGAGCAGGAACAAGGAAAAAGACACTCTTGTTGAAGCTAATCCAGAACCTGAAAGGACTCTGAAGAGGAAACTAAGAGAAGCTAAACTACAACAATCCAGAGGCAACCTTTCTGAAATTTTCGACAAGAGAAGGAGATGGCAGCCAAACCCAACAACAATAATGAAAGGAGAATGCTTGCTGACTTCACAAAACCAACGTCCAAATTTGATGGAAGAAGCATCTACATTCCTACCATTGGAGCCAACAATTTTGAGCTTAAGCCTCAACTAGTTGCTTTAATGCAACAGAACTGCAAGTTTTATGGACTTTCATCTGAAGATCCTTACCAGTTTTTAACTGAGTTCTTGCAGATTTGGGAGACTGTTAAGACAAATGGAGTAGATCCTGAAGTCTATAGGCTCATGCTTTTCCCTTTTGCTATAAGAGACAGAGCTAGAACATGGTTGGACTCACAACCTAAAGATAGCCTGGACTCCTGGGATAAGCTGGTCACGGCCTTCTTGGATAAATTCTTTCCTCCTCAAAAGCTGAGCAAGCTTCGAGTGGATGTTCAAACCTTCAAGCAAAAAGATGGTGAATCCCTCTATGAAGCTTGGGAAAGATACAAGCAGATGACCAAAAAGTGTCCTTCTGACATATTTTCAGAATGGACCATATTAGATATATTCTATTATGGTCTATCTGAATTTTCCAAGATGTCATTGGACCATTCTGCAGGTGGATCTATTCACCTAAAGAAAACGCCTGAAGAGGCTCAGGAACTTATTGACATGGTTGCAAATAACCAATTCATGCACACTTCTGAGAGGAATTCCGTGAATAGTGGGACACCTCAGAGGAAGGGAGTTCTTGAAATTGATACTCTGAATGCCATATTGGCTCAGAACAAAGTGTTGACTCAGCAAGTCAACATGATCTCTCAAAGTCTGAATGGATGGCAAAATGCATCCAATAGTACTAAAGAGGCAGCTTCTGAAGAAGCTTATGATCTTGAGAACCCTACAATGGCAGAGGTTAATTACATGGGTGAACCTTATGGAAACACCTATAACTCATCATGGAGAAATCATCCAAATTTCTCATGGAAGGATCAACAAAAGCCTCAACAAGGCTTTAACAATGGTGGAAGAAATAGGCTCAGTAATAACAAGCCTTTTTCATCATCTTCTCAGCAACAGACAGAAAATTCTGAACAGAGCCCCTCTAATTTAGCAAACTTATTCTCTGATCTGTCAAAAGCCACTTTAAGTTTCATGAGTGAAACAAGGTCCTCCATTAGAAATCTGGAGGCACAAGTGGGCCAGCTGAGTAAGAAAGTCATTGAAACTCCTCCCAGTATTCTCCCAAGCAATACAGAAGAGAATCCAAAAGGAGATTGCAAGGCCATTGAAGTAATCAATATGGGCGAATGCACAAGGGAGGAGAAGGACGAAAATCCTAGTGAGAAAGACCTCCTGGGACGTCTCTCAAACAAGAAGGAGTTCCCCATTGAGGACCTAAAGGAATCTGAGGCTCATATAGAGACCATGGAGATTCCACTAAATCTTCTTCTGCCATTCATGAGCTCTGAAAACTATTCCTCCTCAGAAGAGGATGAAGATGTAACTGGAGAGCAAGTTGCTCAATATCTAGGAGCTATCATGAAGCTGAATGCCAAGTTGTTTGGTAATGAGACTTGGGAAGGTGAATTCCCCTTGCTCATTAGTGAACTAGATACATGGTCAGAAAACTCTACCTCAAAAGAGACAAGATCCTGGTAAATTCTTAATACCATGTACCATAGGCACCATGACCTTTAACAAGGCTCTGTGTGACCTGGGGCCAGGCATAAATCTTATGCCACTCTCTGTAATGGAGAAACTGGGATTATTGAGGTACAACCTGCCTTATTCTCACTTCAATTGGCAGACAAGTCAGTAAGACAAGCTTATGGATTAGTAGAGGACATGTTAGTAAAGGTTGAAGGCCTTTACATCCCTGCTGATTTCATAATCTTAGACACTAGGAAGGAAGAAGATGAATGCATCATCCTTGGAAGACCCTTCCTAGCCACAGCAGAAGCTGTGATTGATGTTACCAGAGGAGAATTACTCCTTTCAATTGAATGGGGACTACCTTGTGTTTAAAGCTCAAGGACCTTCCTCTGCAACCATGGAGAGGAAGCATGAAAAGCTTCTCTCAGTACAGAGTCAAAAAGAGCTCCCACAGTCAAACTCTAAGTTTGGTGTTGGGAGGCCACAACCAAACTCTAAGATTGGTGTTGAGAAGCCCCCTCATTCAAACTCTAAGTTTGGTGTTGGGAGGCCCTCATCCTGCTCTGAATATCTGTGAGGCTCCATAAGAACCCACTGTCAAGCTAATGACACTAAAGAAGCGCTTGTTGGGAGGCAACCCAATTTTTATATATCTAATTTTAATTTTATTTTATTGTTATTTTGGGTTTTATTAGGTTCATGATCATGTGAAGTCACGAAAAAATACTAAAATTAAAAACAGAATCAAAAATAGCAGAGGAAAAATCACACCCTGGAGGAAGGACTTACTGGCGTTTAAACGCCAGTAAGGTGCATCTGGCTGGCGTTCAACGCCAGAACAGAGCATGTTTCTGGCGCTGAACGCTAGAAACAAGCAACATCCTGGCGTTTGAACGCCAGGAAATGCCTTGAGGAAAGCTGGTGCTGAACGCCAGTAACAAGCATGGAACTGGCGTTCAACGCTGGTGCACGAAATTGCAATCACACTTTTGCAATTCCGCACAACTAACCAGCAAGTGCACTGGGTCATCCAAGTAATACCTTACGTGAGTAAGGGTCGATCCCACGGAGATTGTCGGCTTGAAGCAAGCTATGGTTATCTTGTAAATCTTAGTCAGGATATCAGAAATTATCAGGATTGATTGTGAAAAGTAAAAGAACATGAAATAAGTACTTGTTTTGCAGTGATAGAGAATAGGTTGAGGTTTTGGAGATGCTCCATCTTCTGAATCTCTGCTTTCCTACTGTCTTCTTCTTCAAGCACGCAAGGCTCCTTCCATGGCAAGCTGTATGCAAGGGTTTCACCGTTGTCAATGGCTACCTCCCATCCTCTCAGTGGAAATGTTCAACGCACCCTGTCACGGCACGGCTATCCATCTGTCGGTTCTCAATCAGGCCGGAATAGAATCCATTGATTCTTTTGCGTCTGTCACTAACGCCCCGCCCTCAGGAGTTTGAAGCTCGTCACAGTCATTCAATCATTGAATCCTACTCAGAATACCACAGACAAGGTTTAGACCTTCCGGATTCTCTTGAATGCCGCCATCAGTTCTAGCTTATACCACGAAGATTCTGATTAAGGAATCCAAGAGATATCTACTTAATCTAAAGTAGAACGGAGGTGGTTGTCAGGCACGCGTTCATAGTTGAGAATATGATGAGTGTCACGGATCATCACATTCATCCGGGTTAAGAACAAGTGATATCTTAGAATGGAAGCAAGCATGATTGAATGAAAAACAGTAGTAATTGCATTAATCCATCAAGACACAGCAGAGCTCCTCACCCCCAACCATGGAGTTTAGAGACTCATGCTGTAGAAGGTACACAAAGAAACGTGTAAAGTGTCATGAGGTGGAGATACAATGTCAAAAGATCCTATTAATAGTAAACTAGTAACCTAGGGTATACAGAAATGAGTAAATGACGTAAAAATCCACTTCTGGGTCCACTTAGTGTGTGCTTGGGCTGAGCATTGAAGCTTTCATGTGTAGAGACTTTTTCTGGAGTTAAACGCCAGCTTTCATGCCAGTTTGGGCGTTTAACTCCAAGTTTTATGCCAGTTCCAGCGTTAAACGCTGGAAATTCTGAGGCTGATTTGCCACGCCGATTTGGGCCTTCAAATCTCGAGTAAAGTATGAACTATTATACATTTCTGGAAAGCCCAGGATGTCTACTTTTCAACGCCGTTGAGAGCGCGCCAATTGGGCTTCTGTAGCTCCAGAAAATCCACTTCGAGTGTAGAGAGGTCAGAATCCAACAGCATCTGCAGTCCTTTTCAGTCTCTGAATCAGATTTTTGCTCAGGACCCTCAATTTCAGCCAGAAAATACCTGAAATCACAGAAAAACACACAAACTCATAGTAAAGTCCAGAAAAGTGAATTTTAACTAAAAACTAATAAAAATATACTAAAAACTAACTAGATCATACTAAAAACATACTAAAAACAATGCCAAAAAGCGTATAAATTATCCGCTCATCACAATACCAAACTTAAATTGTTGCTTGTCCCCAAGCAACTGAAAATCAAAATAGGATAAAAAGAAGAGAATATACTATAGACTCCAAAATATCAAGGAAACTTACCTCCAATTAGATGAGCGGGACTAGTAGCTTTTTGCTTCCGAACAGTTTTGGCATCTCACTCTATCCTTTGAAGTTCAGAATGATTGGCATCTATAAGAACTCAGAACTCAGATAGTGTTATTGATTCTCCTAGTTAAGTATAATGATTCTTGAACATAGCTATGTCATGAGTCTTGGCTGTGGCCCAAAGCACTCTGTCATCTAGTATTACCACCAGATACATACATGCCACAGACACATACTTGGGTGAACCTTTTCAGATTGTGACCCAGCTTTGCTAGAGTCCCCAATTAGAGGTGTCCAGGGTTCTTAAGCACACTCTTTTTGCCTTGGATCACAACTTTATTTCTTTCTTTTTCTTTTTCTCTTTCTTTTCTTTCTTTCTTTTTATTTTTTTTGATTCACTGCTTTTTCTTGCTTCAAGAATCAATTTAATGATTTTTCAGATCCTCAATAACAGTTCTCCTTTTCCATCATTCTTTCAAGAGCCAAAAATTTTAACATTTGTAAAACAAAAAATTCAAAAGACATATGCACTGTTCAAGCATTCATTCAGAAAACAAAAAGTATTGTCACCACATCAAACTAATTCAACTAGTTTCAAAGATGAATTCGAAATCCTGTACTTCTTGTTCTTTTGTGATTAAAGCACTTTTCATTTAAGAGAGGTGATGGATTCATAGGACATTCATAGCTTTAAGGCATAGACACTAAGATACTGATAATCATGTAATAAGACACAAACATAGATAAACATAAGCATAAAAATTCGAAAAAATAGAAAATAAAGAACAAGGAAATTAAAGAACGGGTCCACCTTAGTGATGGCGGCTTGTTCTTCCTCTTGAAGATCTTATGGAGTGCTTGAGCTCCTCAATGTCTCTTCCTTGCCTTTGTTGCTCCTCTCTCATGATTCTATGATCTTCTTTAATTTCATGGAGGAGGATAGAATGTTCTTGGTGCTCCACCCTTAGTTGTCCCATGTTGGAACTCAATTCTCCTAGGGAGGTGTTGATTTGCTCCCAATAGTTTTGTGGAGGAAAGTGCATCCCTTGAGATGAATATCTCCATCTCCCATGGCTCGGAGGTGGAAGCTTTTGCCTTCCCTTTCCTCTTTCTAGAGGTTTCTCCGGCCTTAGGTGCCATAAATGATTATGGAGAAACAAAAAGCAACGCTTTTACCACACCAAACATAGAAGGTTTGCTCGTCCTTGAGCAAAAGAAGAAAGAAGAGAGAGTGGTGGGGTAGGTGGGGATCCTGTGGGGTCCACAGATCCTGAGGTGTCAAGGATAATTCATCCCTGCACCAAGTGGCGAGCAAAAATGCTCCTTCTGCCATTCCTGGCGTTAAACGCCGGGCTGGTGCCCATTTCTGGCGTTTAACGCCAGCTTGGTGCCCATTCCTGGCGTTTAACGCCAGTCTGGTGCCCCTTTCTGGCGTTAAACGCCCAGAATGGTGCCAGACTGGGCGTTAAACGCCCATTTGCTGCCCTTACTGGCGTTTAAACGCCAGCAAGTTTTCCTCCAGGGTGTGCTGTTTTTCTTTCTGTTTTTCATTCTGTTTCTGCTTTTTCAATTGATTTTGTGACTTTCCATGATCATCAACCTATAGAAAACATAAAATAACAAAGGAAAATAATAAATATAACATTGGGTTGCCTCCCAACAAGCGCTTCTTTAATGTCAGTAGCTTGACAGTGGGCTCTCATGGAGCCTCACAGATACTCAGAGCCATGTTGGAACCTCCCAACACCAAACTTAGAGTTTGAATGTGGGGGTTCAACACCAAACTTAGAAGTTGGTTGTGGCTTCCCAACACCAAACTTAGAGTTTGACTGTGGGAGCTCTGTTTGACTCTGTTTTGAGAGGAGCTTTTCATGCTTCCTCTCCATGGTTACAGAAGGAGAACTTTTATAGTCTGCACTGTCTGCAAGCCACGGAACTTCCTGAATAGCAAACAATTGCTCATCCGGAAAGGTTTCAGAGATCTCAATAGGAAGGAGGGATGCTCCTGCTACTGGTTCTATCCTTGACAGGTGATCAGCTACTTGATTCTCTGTCCCTTTTCTGTCTCTTATTTCTATATCAAACTCTTGTAGAAGCAACACCCAACTTATGAGCCTGGGCTTTGAATCCTGCTTTGTGAGTAGATATTTAAGAGCAGCATGGTCAGTGTACACAATCACTTTTGATCCTACTAAATAAGATCTGAACTTGTCAATGGCATAAACCACTGCAAGTAACTCCTTTTCGGTGGTTGTGTAGTTCTTCTGTGCATCATTTAGGATACGGCTGCCATAATAAATGACGTGCAGAAGCTTACCATGCCTTTGTCCCAATACTGCACCAATGGCATGGTCACTGGCATCACACATTAGTTCAAATGGTAATGTCCAGTCTGGTGCAGAGATGACTGGTACTGTGACCAGCTTAGCTTTCAGGGTCTCAAACGCCTGCAGACACTCCTTATCAAAGATAAATGGCGTGTCAGCAGCTAGCAAATTACTCAGCGGTTTGGCAATTTTTGAAAAATCCTTTATAAACCTTCTGTAGAATCCTGCATGCCCCAGAAAGCTTCTGATTGCCTTAACATTGGTAGGTGGTGGTAATTTTTCAATTACTTCAACCTTAGCTTGATCCACCTCTATTCCTTTGTTTGAAATTTTATGCCCAAGGACAATTCCTTCAGTCACCGTAAAGTGACATTTTTCCCAGTTTAAAACTAGGTTGGTCTCTTGGCATCTTTTCAAAACAAGTGCTAGATGGTTAAGGCAGGAGCTGAATGAGTCTCCAACTACTGAAAAGTCATCCATGAAGACTTCCATAAATTTCTCTACCATATCTGAGAAGATAGAGATCATGCACCTCTGAAAGGTTGCAGGTGCATTACACAGACCAAAAGGCATCCTTCTGTAGGCAAATACTCCAGAAGGACATGTAAATGCTGTTTTCTCTTGGTCCTGAGGATCTACTGCAATTTGGTTGTAACTTGAGTAGCCGTCCAAAAAGCAGTAGTATTCATGACCTGCTAGTCTCTCTAGCATCTGGTCTATGAATGGTAAAGGAAAATGATCCTTTCTGGTGACTGTATTGAGCCTTCTGTAGTCAATACACATACGCCACCCTGTAACTGTTCTTGTAGGAACCAGTTCATTCTTTTCATTATGAACCACTGTTATGCCTCCCTTCTTGGGGACAACATGGACAGGGCTCACCCAGGGGCTGTCAGAAATAGGATAAATAATCCCAGCCTCTAGTAACTTAGTGACCTCTTTCTGCACCACCTCCCTCATGGCTGGATTTAGCCGCCTTTGTGGTTGAACCACTGGCTTAGCATCATCCTCCAATAGGATCTTGTGCATGCATCTTGCTGGGCTAATGCCCTTAAGATCACTTATGGACCACCCAAGAGCTGTCTTGTGTGTCCTTAGCACTTGAATTAGTGCTTCCTCTTCCTATGGATTTAAAGCAGAGCTTATGATCACTGGAAAAGTGTCACCTTCTCCCAGAAATGCATATTTCAGGGATGGTGGTAGTGGCTTGAGCTCTGGTTTAGGAGGTTTATCTTCTTCTTGAGGAATTTTCAGAATTTCTTTTATTTCCTTTAGTTCCTCCAGATCAGGCTGAACATCTTTAAAGATGTCATCTAGCTCTGATTCAAGACTTTCAGTCATATTGACCTCCTCCACCAAAGAGTCAATAATATCAGTGCTCATGCAGTCATTTGTTGTGTCTGGATGCTGCATAGCTTTGACAACATTCAACTTGAACTCATCCTCATTGACTCTCAGGGTTAATTCCCCTTTTTGGACGTCAATGAGGGTCTGTCCAGTTGCTAGGAAAGGTCTTCCTAGAATGAGAGTTGCACTCTTGTGCTCCTCCATTTCCAGCACTACAAAGTCAGTTGGAAAGGCAAATGGCCCAACCTTGACAATCATGTCCTCAATTATGCCTAATGGATATTTAATGGAGCTATCAGCAAGTTGGAGGCATATCCGAGTTGGTTTGACTTCTTCAGTCAACCCAAGCTTTCTGATAGTGGATGCAGGTATTAGATTGATGCTTGCTCCAAGGTCACACAGGGCTGTCTTGGTGCAAGCACCTTCTAATGTGCATGGTATCATAAAGCTTCCTGGATCTTGAAGCTTTTCTGGTAAGCTTTTCAGAATGACTGCACTGCATTCTTCAGTGAGAAATACTTTTTCAGTTTCTCTCCAATCCTTCTTATGACTTAAGATCTCTTTCATGAACTTAGTATAAGAAGGTATTTGCTCAAGTGCCTCTGCAAACGGAATCTTTATTTCAAGAGTCCTCAGATAGTCTGCAAAGCGGGCAAATTGCTTATCCTGTTCCGCTTGGCGGAGTTTCTGAGGATAAGGCATCTTGGCTTTATATTCTTCAACCTTAGTTGCTGTAGGTTTATTCCTTACAGAAGTGGTTGGAGAAGCCTTTTTAGAGGGGTTACTATCAGCACTCTCAGGTGTCTGATTCCCTATTGGCGTTTGAACGCCGGGATTGGGTGGAAAATGGGCGTTTAACGCGAACTTTTCCCCCTTTTCTGGCGTTTGAACGCCAGAACTGGGTAGGGAATGGGCGTTTAACGCCAGCTTTCCCCCCTTTTTTGGCGTTTGAACGCCAAGAGTATTCCTCTCTGGGCTCTTACTGTCCTCAGAGGGATTTTGGATAGTGATTTGGCTATCCTCTGTCAATTGTTCCTTTATTGGCTTTTTGCTACTTTGAGCAGTGTTATTCAATGTCTTCCCACTCCTCAGTTGAACCGCTTGGCATTCTTCTGTTATCTGTTTAGATAGCTACTGTTTTGCTTGATTCAACTGTGATTCTATGTTCTTGTTAGCAATTTTAGTTTCTTGGAGCATCTCTTTAAATTCTGCTAACTGTTTTGTCATCAGGTGTAATTGTTGATTAAGCTCAATCATCTGTTCTTGAGGATTAGGATCAGTGGCTACTGCCATGACTTCCTCTTTTGGGGAGAACTCATTGCCAGAGTACAAATATTGATTTCTAGCAACAGTGTCTATGAGCTCTTGAGCCTCTTCAATTGTCTTCCTCATGTGTATAGATCCGCCAGCTGAGTGGTCTAAAGACATCTGAGCTTTTTCTGTAAGCCCATAGTAGAAGATGTCTAACTGCACCCACTCTGAAAACATTTCAGAGGGGCATTTTCTTAGCATACCTCTATACCTCTCCCAGGCATTATAAAGGGATTCATTATCCTCTTGTTTAAAGCCTTGGATGTCCAGCCTTAGCTGTGTCATCCTCTTTGGAGGGTAAAAGTGATTCAGGAATTTGTCTGATAACTGTTTTCATGTCTTTATGCTTGCTGTAGGTTGGTTATTCAACCACCTCTTAGCTTGATCTTTTACAGCAAATGGAAACAGTAATAGTCTGTAGACATCCTGATCCACCTCTTTATCACGTACTGTGTCAGCAATTTGTAAGAACTGTGCCAGAAACTCAGTAGGTTCTTCCTGTGGAAGACCGGAATACTGGCAATTTTGCTGCACTATGATAATGAGTTGAGGATTTAACTCAAAGCTGCTTGCTTTAATGGGAGGTATACAGATGCTACTCCCATATGCAGCTGTAATGGGGTTACCATATGACCCCAGAGTCCTTCTGGACTGCTCAATTCCACTTAGGTCCATGATGGAGAAAGGGAAATGATATGGATTGCAAGTAGATTATTTATTTATTTATTTATTTATTTATTTTTTATTTTTATTTTTTAAAAGTGACCGAAAAAATATAAAACAAAATAAATAGAGAATAAAATAAATTTTCGAAAATTAACAGAAAATAAGATCAAAGCAAATTGAAAACTGAATCAATTAGTTAATTAAAAAGATATGATTGAGAATTATTTTGAAAAAGATATGATTGAGAAGATATGATTGCAAATAAAAATGATTGAAAAGATATGATTTTGAAAATCTTTGACTAATTTAATGCAAAATTTCGAAAATTATGAGTAAAACAAGGAAAGGATATTTTTTTTTATTTTTAAATTTTAATGAGGAAAGAGAAAAACAACAGAACGACACTAAACTTAGAAATTTTAGATCAAAACAAAGAGAACAAACAAGAAAACTTTGAATGTCAAGATGAACACCAAGAACACTTTGAAGATCAAGATGAACACCAAGAACAAATTTTTGAAAAATTTTTAAGTGAATAAAAGCACAAAAGACACCAAACTTAAAATTTTTAGAAAATCAAACACAAATTTTCGAAAACTTAAAGGAAAACACAAAGAAGACACCAAACTTAAAATATAAAACTAAACTCAAATAAAAGACTGTAAACCAACAAAAATAAAACAGTCCTAATCTAAGCAACAAGATAAACCATCAGTTGTCCAAACTCGAACAATCCCCGGCAACGGCGCCAAAAACTTGGTGCACGAAATTGCAATCACACTTTTGCAATTCCGCACAACTAACCAGCAAGTGCACTGGGTCGTCCAAGTAATACCTTACGTGAGTAAGGGTCGATCCCACGGAGATTGTCGGCTTGAAGCAAGCTATGGTTATCTTGTAAATCTTAGTCAAGATATCAGAAATTATCAGGATTGATTGTGAAAACTAAAAGAACATGAAATAAGTACTTGTTTTGCAGTGATAGAGAATAGGTTGAGGTTTTGGAGATGCTCCATCTTCTGAATCTCTGCTTTCCTACTGTCTTCTTCTTCAAGCACGCAAGGCTCCTTCCATGGCAAGCTGTATGCAAGGGTTTCACTGTTGTCAATGGCTACCTCCCATCCTCTCAGTGGAAATGTTCAACGCACCCTGTCACGGCACGGCTATCCATCTGTCAGTTCTCAATCAAGCCAGAATAGAATCCATTGATTCTTTTGCGTCTGTCACTAACGCCCCACCCTCAGGAGTTTGAAGCTCGTCACAGTCATTCAATCATTGAATCCTACTCAGAATACCACAGACAAGGTTTAGACCTTCCGGATTCTCTTGAATGCCGCCATCAGTTCTAGCTTATACCACGAAGATTCTGATTAAGGAATCCAAGAGATATCTACTTAATCTAAAGTAGAACAGAGGTGGTTGTCAGGCACGCGTTCATAGTTGAGAATATGATGAGTGTCACGGATCATCACATTCATCCGGGTTAAGAACAAGTGATATCTTAGAATGGAAGCAAGCATGATTGAATGAAAAACAGTAGTAATTGCATTAATCCATCAAGACACAGCAGAGCTCCTCACCCCCAACCATGGGGTTTAGAGACTCATGCTGTAGAAGGTACACAAAGAAACATGTAAAGTGTCATGAGGTGGAGATACAATGTCAAAAGATCCTATTAATAGTAAACTAGTAACCTAGGGTATACAGAAATGAGTAAATGACGTAAAAATCCACTTCTGGGTCCACTTAGTGTGTGCTTGGGCTGAGCATTGAAGCTTTCATGTGTAGAGACTTTTTCTGGAGTTAAACGCCAGCTTTCATGCCAGTTTGGGCGTTTAACTCCAAGTTTTATGCCAGTTCCAGCGTTAAACGCTGGAAATTCTGAGGCTGATTTTTCACGCCGGTTTGGGCCTTCAAATCTCGAATAAAGTATGGACTATTATACATTGCTGGAAAGCCCAGGATGTCTACGTTCCAACGCTTTTGAGAGCACTCCAATTGGGCTTCTGTAGCTCCAGAAAATTTACTTCGAGTGCAGGGAGGTCAGAATCCAACAGCATCTGCAGTCCTTTTCAGTCTCTGAATCAGATTTTTGCTCAGGACCCTCAATTTCAGCCAGAAAATACCTGAAATCACAGAAAAACACACAAACTCATAGTAAAGTCTAGAAAAGTGAATTTTAACTAAAAACTAATAAAAATATACTAAAAACTAACTAGATCATACTAAAAACATACTAAAAACAATGCCAAAAAGCGTATAAATTATCCGCTCATCAAAGGCCAAAAACATGCTACACATGGGCGTTGAACGCCCAGCGTGTGCATCACTTCGGCGTTTCAATGCCAGAATGGTGTGCAAAGGCATTTTACATGCCTAATTGGTGCAGGGATGTAACTCCTTAACACCTCAGGATCTTTGGACCCCACAGGATCCCCACCTAACATATTCTCCCCTCTTCTCAACATTCATTCTCTCTTTCCAATAAACACACTTCCCCAAAAACCCTTCACCAATCACCTCAAACCTCTCTTTCCAATTACCCCCTTCACCACTCACATCCATCCACTCTTCCCCATAAACCCCACCCAGCTTCAAAATTCAAAAATCTTTCCCACCCAAACCCACCCTAAATGACCGAAACTACACCCACTCCCCTCCCTATATATACCCTTCCATTCTACTTCATTTTCACACAACACAAACCCCCTCTTCTACACGTTGACCGAAACACCTTCCCTCACTCTCCTCCATATTTTCTTCTTCTTCTTCTTCTTCTCTTCTTTCTTCTCTTTCTCGAGGGCGAGCAATATTTTAAGTTTGGTGTGGTCAAAGCATAATCTTTTTGTTTTTCCATTACCATCAATGGCACCTAAGGCCGGAGAATCCTCTAGAAAAGGAAAAGGGAAGACAAAAGCTTCCACCTCCGAGTCATGGGAGATGGAAAGATTCATCTCCAAAAGCCATCAAGACCACTTCTATGATGTTGTGGCAAAGAAGAAGGTGATCCCTGAGGTCCCTTTCAAACTCAAGAAAAATGAGTATCCGGAGATCCGACATGAAATCCGAAGAAGAGGTTGGGAAGTCCTAACCAACCCCATGCAACAAGTCGGAATCTTAATGGTTCAAGAGTTCTATGCCAATGCATGGATCACTAGGAACCATGATCAAAGTGTGAATCCGAGTCCAAAGAATTATCTCACAATGGTTCGGGGGAAATACTTAGATTTTAGTCTGGAAAATGTGAGGTTGGCATTCCACTTGCCCATGATGCAAGGAGATGAACGCCCCTACACTAGAAGGGTCAACTTTAATCAAAGGTTAGACCAAGTCCTTATGGACATATGTGTGGAAGGAGCTCAATGGAAAAGAGACTCCAAAGGCAAGCCGGTTCAACTAAGAAGACTGGACCTCAAGCATGTGGCTAGAGGGTGGTTAGAGTTCATTCAACGCTCTATCATCCCCACTAGCAACCGATCTGAAGTTACTGTGGATCGGGCCATCATGATTCATAGCATCATGATTGGAGAGGAAGTAGAAGTTCATGAAGTCATCTCCCATGAAATTTACAAAATAGCCGAAAAGTCCTCCACCATGGCAAGGCTAGCTTTTCCTCATCTTATTTTCCATCTATGTTACTCAGTTGGAGTTATCATAGAAGGAGACATCCTCGTTGAAGAGGATAAGCCCATCACCAAGAAAAGGATGGAGCAAGCAAGAGAGACCCTCCACGGATCTCAAGAGATGCATGAGGAAGCTCATCATCAAGAAATCCCTGAGATGCCTCAAGGGATGCACTTTCCTCCCAACAACTATTGGGAACAACTCAACACTTTCCTAGAAGATTTGAGCTACAATGTGGAACAATTAAGGGTGGAACATCATGAGCACTCCATGATTCTCTATGAAATAAGAGAAGATCAAAGAGCAATGAGGGAGGAGCAACAAAGGCAAGGAAGGGACATAGAAGAGCTTAAGGACATTGTTGGTCCTTCAAGAAGAAGATGCCACTAAGGTGGATTCATTCCTTGTTCTTACTTTTCTGCTGTTTGGTTTTTATATTATATGTTTATCTATGTTTTGTGTCTCTACTTCATGATCATTAGTGTTTAGTAACTATGTCTTAAAGTTATGAATAATTCCATTAATCCTTCACCTCTCTTAAATGAAAAATGTTTTTAATTCAAAAGAACAAAGAAGTACATGAATTCTGAATTTATCCTTGAATTTAGTTTAATTATATTAATATGGTGACAATACTTTTTATTTTCTGAATGAATGCTTAAACAGTGCAAATTTTTGATCTTGTTGTTTATGAATGTTAAAACTGTTGGCTCTTGAAAGAATGATGAACAAAGAGAAATGTTATTGATAATCTGAAAAATCATGAAATTGATTCTTGAAGCAAGAAAAAGTAGTGAAAAACAAAAGCTTGCGAAAAAAATAAAAATAAAAAAATAGAAAGAAAAAGAAAAAGCAAGCAAAAAAAGCCAATAGCCCTTAAAACCAAAAGGAAAGGGTAAAAAGGATCCAAGGCTTTGAGCATCAATGGATAGGAGGGCCCAAGGAAATAAAATCCAGGCCTAAGCGGCTAAACCAAGCTGTCCCTAACCATGTGCTTGTGTCATGAAGGCCCAAGTGAAAAGCTTGAGACCGAGTGGTTAAAGTCATGATCCAAAGCAAAAGAGTGTGCTTAAGAGCCCTGGACACCTCTAACTGGGGACTCTAGCAAAGCTGAGTCACAATCTGAAAAAGTTCACCCAGTCATGTGTCTGTGGCATTTATGTATCTGGTGGTAATACTGGAAAACAAAGTGCTTAGGGCCACGGCCAAGACTCATAAGTAGCTGTGTTCAAGAATCAACATACTTAACTAGGAGAATCAATAACACCATCCGAAATTCTAAGTTCCTAGAGAAGCCAATCATTCTGAACTTCAAAGGAAAAAGTGAGATGCCAAAACTGTTCAGAAGCAAAAAGCTACAAGTCCCGCTCATCTAATTAGAATTAATATTCATTGATATTTTGGAATTTATAGTATATTCTATTCTTTTTATTCTATTTGATTTTCAGTTGCTTGGGGACAAGCAACAATTTAAGTTTGGTGTTGTGATGAGCGGATAATTTATACGCTTTTTGGCATTGTTTTTAGGTAGTTTTTAGTAAGTTCAAGCTACTTTTATGGATGTTTTCATTAGTTTTTATGTTAAATTCACATTTCTAGACTTTACTACGAGTTTGTGTATTTTTCTGTGATTTCAGGTAATTTCTGGTTGAAATTGAGGGACTTGAGTAAAACTCTGATAGGAGGCTGACAAAGGACTGCTGATGCTGTTGGAATCTGACCTCCCTGCACTCGAAATGGATTTTCTGGAGCTACAGAACTCCAAATGGCGCGCTCTCAATGACGTTGGAAACTAGACATCCATAGCTTTCCAGAAATATATAATAGTTCATACTTTATTTGGGAATTGATGACGCAAACTGGCGCTCAACGCCAGTTCCATGTTGCTATCTGGAGTAAAACGCCAGAAACACGTCACGACCCGGAGTTGAACGCCCAAAACCCGTTACAACTTGGCGTTCAACTCCAAAAGAAGCCTCAGATCGTGGATAGATCAAGCTCAGCCCAAACACACACCAAATGGGCCCCGGAAGTGGATTTATGCATCAATTACTTACTCATGTAAACCCTAGTAGCTAGTCTAGTATAAATAGGATAATTTACTATTGTATTAGACATCTTTGGTCTCAGTTTTATTTTATTCTTCATCTGAGGAGACTATTGATCACGTTTTGGGGGGCTGGCCATTCGGCCATGCCTGAACCTTTCACTTATGTATTTTCAACGGTGGAGTTTCTACACACAATAGATTAAGGGTGTGGAGCTCTGCTGTACCTCAAGTTTCAATGCAATTACTATTATTTTCTATCCAATTTGAATTATTCCTATTCTAAGATATTCGTTGCACTTCAACTTGATGAATGTGATGATCCGTGACACTCATCATCATTCTCACCTATGAACGCGCGTGATTGACAACCACTTCCGTTCTACCTTAGGCCGGGCGCGTATCTCTTAGATTCCTTAAACAGAATCTTCGTGGTATAAGCTAGATTGATGGCGGCATTCATGAGAATCCGGAAAGTATAAACCTTGTCTGTGATATTCCGAGTGGGATTCTGGGATTGAATGACTGTGACGAACTTCAAACTCCTGAAGGCTGGGCGTTAGTGACAGACGCAAAAGAATTAAGGGATTATATTCCAACCTGATTGAGAACCGACAGATGATTAGCTGTGCTGTGACAGAGCATTTGGACCTTTTTCACTGAGAGGATGGGATGTAGCCATTGACAATGGTGATGCCCTATATACAGCTTGCCATGGAAAGGAGTAAGAAGGATTGGATGAAGTAGTAGGAAAGCAGAGATTCAGGAGGAGCACAGCATCTCCATACACCTATCTGAAATTCCCATCATGGAAATACATGAGTAACTTTATCTTTATTTTATGTTTATTTACTATTATTTGATTTTCCAAATTCCATAATTTATTTAAATCAGCCTGACTGAGATTTACAAGATGATCATAGCTTGCTTCATACGAACAATCTCTGTGGGATCGACCCTTACTCAGGTAAGGTTTATTACTTGGACGACCCAGTACACTTGCTGGTTAGTTGAACAGAGTTGTGACCACACATAGTAAAGAGCTATTATCTCGAATTAAATTTCATACAAGTACAAAGAGTACAAATCACAATTTCGTCCACCAAGTTTTTGGCGCCGTTGCCGGGGATTGTTCGAGTATGGACAACTGACGGTTCATCTTGTTGCTCAGATTAGGTAATTTTCTTTTTATTTTCTTTTCAAAAAAGTTTTCAAAAATCTTTCAAAAATTTTTCTTTATTGTCGTTTTCTTAAAATATAATTTTCGAAAAAAATAATAAAAATACAAAAAAAATCATAAAATCATAAAAATAAAAAATATTTTGTGTTTCTTGTTCAAGTCTTGAGTAAACTTTTAAGTTTGGTGTCAATTGCATGCTTTAAAAAAAATTTTCTTGCATTTTTCGAAAATTCATGCATTCATGGTGTTCTTCATGATCTTCAAGTTGTTCTTGACAAGTCTTCTTGTTTGATCTTGATGTTTTCTTGTTTTGTGTTGTTTGTTGTTTTTCATATGCAATTTTTGTTTTTTAGAGTCCATGCATTAAAGATTTCTAAGTTTGGTGTCTTGCATGTTTTCTTTGCATCAAAAATCTTTCAAAATTATGTTCTTGATGTTCATCATGATCTTCATAGTGTTCTTGGTGTTCATCTTGACATTCATAGTGTTCTTGCATGCATTCTTTGTTTTGATCCATAAAGAAAAGAGAAAAACACAAAAATGACGTTTTTAATTTTTCTCTCTCATCATTAAAAATTCAAAAATAAAAAAATATCTTTTCCTTTTTTCTCTCAAAATTTCGAAAATTTGAAGTTGACTTAGTCAAAAATTTTCAAAATTAGTTATTTCTTACAAGTCAAGTCAAATTTTCAAATTTTAAAAATCTTATCTTTTCAAAAATATTTTTTTTCAAAAATCATATCTTTTTCATTTTTTTCTTTTTTTCGAAAATTTTAAAAATCTTTTTCAAAATATTTTCAAAATCTCTTCCTTATCTTTATTTCAAAAATTTCGAAATTACACTAACAATTAATGTGATTGATTTAAAAATTTGAAGTTTGTTACTTTCTTGTTAAGAAAAAGGTTCAATCTTTAAATTCTAGAATCTTATCTTGTAGTTTCTTGTTAGTAAAGTAATTAATTTTAATTTTAAAAATTAAATCTTTTTCAAACATATCTTATCATATCTTTTATATCTTATCTTTTTATCAAATCTTTTTCAAAATTTTATCTTTTTCAAAAATTTGATTTCAAAATATCTTATCTAACTTCTTATCTTCTTATCTTTTCAAATTTGATTTTAATATCTTTTTCAACTAACTATTTGACTTTTTATTTGTTTGTTATCTTTTTCAAAACCACATAACTACTTTTCGCCCTCTAATTTTCGAAAATACCTCCCTCTTTTTCAAAAAAATTCTTTTTAATTGTTTAAATTTTAATTTTAATCATGTGTTATCTTTAATTTTCGAAAATCACTAACCACTTTTTCAAAATTATTTTTGAAATTCTCTATCTCTCCTTCTATCTATTTATTTATTTATTCACTAACACTTCTCTTCATCTCTCTTCATCTCAGATCACCACTTTTATCCTTACCCATTCTTCTTCACTACTCTACCCTTTTTTTCTTCTACTAACATAAAGGAATCTCTATACTTTGACATAGAGGATTCCTCTTTCTTTTCTTGTTCTCTTCTTTCCTATATGAGCAGGAACAAGGAAAAAAACACTCTTGTTGAAGCTGATCCAGAACCTAAAAGGACTCTGAAGAGGAAACTAAGAGAAGCTAAACCACAACAATCCAGAGGCAACCTTTCTGAAATTTTCGAACAAGAGAAGGAGATGGCAGCCGAACCCAACAACAATAATGCAAGGAGAATTGGTGACTTCACAAAACCAACGTCCAAATTTGATGGAAGAAGCATCTCCATTCCTGCCATTGGAGGAAACAATTTTGAGCTTAAGCCTCAACTAGTTGCTTTAATGCAACAGAACTGCAAGTTTTATGGACTTCCATCTGAAGATCCTTACCAGTTTTTAATTGAGTTCTTGCAGATTTGTGAGACTGTTAAGACAAATGGAGTAGATCCTGAAGTCTACAGGCTCATCCTTTTCCCTTTTGCTGTAAGAGACAGAGCTAGAACATGGTTGGACTCACAACCTAAAGATAGCCTGGACTCCTGGGATAAGCTGGTCACGACCTTCTTGGATAAATTCTTTCCTCCTCAAAAGCTGAGCAAGCTTAGAGTGGATGTTCAGACCTTCAAGCAAAAAGATGGTGAATCCCTCTATGAAGCTTGGGAAAGATACAAGTAGATAACCAAAAAGTGCCCTTCTGACATGTTTTCAGAATGGACCATATTAGATATATTCTATTATGGTCTATCTGAATTTTCCAGGATGTCATTGGACCATTTTGCAGGTGGATCTATTCACCTAAAGAAAACGCCTGAAGAGGCTCAAGAACTTATTGACATGTTTGCAAATAACCAATTCATGTACACTTCTAAGAGGAATTCCGTGAATAGTGGGACACCTCAGAGGAAGGGAGTTCTTGAAATTGATACTCTGAATGCCATATTGGCTCAGAACAAAGTGTTGACTCAGCAAATCAACATGATCTCTTAAAGTCTGAATGGATGGCAAAATGCATCCAACAGTACTAAAGAGGCAGCTTCTGAAGAAGCTTATGATCCTGAGAACCCTGCAATGGTAGAGGTTAATTACATGGGTGAACCTCATGGAAACACCTATAACTCATCATGGAGAAATCATCCAAATTTCTCATGGAAGGATCAACAAAAGCCTCAACAAGGCTTTAACAATGGTGGAGGAAATAGGCTCAGTAATAACAAGCCTTTTCTATCATCTTCCCAGCAACAGACAGAAAGTTCTGAACAGAGCCCCTCTAATTTAGCAAACTTAGTCTCTGATCTGTCAAAAGCCACTTTAAGTTTCATGAGTGAAACAAGGTCCTCCATTAGAAATCTGGAGGCACAAGTGGGCCAGCTGAGTAAGAAAGTCATTGAAACTCCTCCCAGTATTATCCCAAGCAATACAGAAGAGAATCCAAAAGGAGATTGCAAGGCCATTGAAGTAATCAATATGGCCGAATGCACAAGGGAGGAGATGGACGAAAATCCTAGTGAGAAAGACCTCTTGGGACGTCTCTCAAACAAGAAGGAGTTCCCCATTGAGGACCTAAAGGAATCTGAGGCTCATATAGAGACCATAGAGATTCCACTAAATCTCCTTCTGCCATTCATGAGCTCTGAAAACTATTACTCCTCAGAAGAGGATGAAGATGTAACTGGAGAGTAAGTTGCTCAATATCTAGGAGCTATCATGAAGCTGAATGCCAAGTTGTTTGGGAATGAGACTTGGGAAGGTGAATCCCCCTTGCTCATTAGTGAACTAGATACATGGATTCAGAAAACTCTACCTCAAAAGAGACAAGATCCTGGTAAATTCTTAATACCCTGTACCATAGGCACCATGACCTTTAACAAGGCTCTGTGTGACCTGGGGCCCGGCATAAATCTTATGCCACTCTCTGTAATGGAGAAACTGGGATTATTGAGGTACAACCTGCCTTATTCTCACTTCAATTGGCAGACAAGTCAGTAAGACAAGCTTATGGATTAGTAGAGGACATTTTAGTAAAGGTTGAAGGCCTTTACATCCCTGGTGATTTCATAATCTTAGACACTAGGAGGGAAGAAGATGAATGCATCATCCTTGGAAGACCCTTCCTAGCCACAGCAGAAGCTGTGATTGATGTTACCAGAGGAGAATTACTCCTTTCAATTGAATGGGGACTACCTTGTGTTTAAAGCTCAAGGACCTTCCTCTGCAACTATGGAGAGGAAGCATGAAAAGCTTCTCTCAGTACAGAGTCAAAAAGAGCCCCCACAGTCAAACTCTAAGTTTGGTGTTGGGAGGCCACAACCAAACTCTAAGTTTGGTGTTGAGAAGCCCCCTCATTCAAATGCCAGAGTGTGCATCACTTCGGCGTTTAAATGCCAGAATGGTGTGCAAAGGCATTTTACATGCCTAATTGGTGCAGGGATGTAAATCCTTGACACCTCAGGATCTGTGGACCCCACAGGATCCCCACCTAACATATTCTCCCCTCTTCTCAACATTCATTCTCTCTTTCCAATAAACACCCTTCACCAATCACCTCAAACCTCTCTTCCCAATTACCCCCTTCACCACTCACATCCATCCACTCTTCCTCATAAACCCCACCCACCTTCAAAATTCAAAAATCTTTCCCACCCAAACCCACCCTAAATGACCGAAACTACACCCACTCCCCTCCCTATATATACCCTTCCATTATACTTCATTTTCACACAACACAAACCCCCTCTTCTACACCTTGACCGAAAAACCTTCCCTCACTCTCCTCCATATTTTCTTCTTCTTCTTCTTCTCTTCTTTCTTCTATTGCTTGAGGACGAGCAATATTTTAAGTTTGGTGTGGTCAAAGCATAATCTTTTTGTTTTTCCATTACCATCAATGGCACCTAACGCCGGAGAATCCTCTAGAAAAGGAAAAGGGAAGACAAAAGCTTCCACCTCCGAGTCATGGGAGATGGAAAGATTCATCTCCAAAAGCCATCAAGACCACTTCTATGATGTTGTGGCAAAGAAAAAGGTGATCCCTGAGATCCCTTTCAAACTCAAGAAAAATGAGTATCTGGAGATCCGACATGAAATCCGAAGAAGAGGTTGGGAAGTCCTAACCAACCCCATGCAACAAGTCGGAATCTTAATGGTTCAAGAGTTCTATGCCAATGCATGGATCACTAGGAACCATGATCAAAGTGTGAATCCGAGTCCAAAGAATTATCTCACAATGGTTTGGGAAAAATACTTAGATTTTAGTCTGGAAAATGTGAGGTTGGCATTCCACTTGCCCATGATGCAAGGAGATGAACGCCCCTACACTAGAAGGGTCAACTTTAATTAAAGGTTGGACCAAGTCCTTATGGACATATGTGTGGAAGGAGCTCAATGGAAAAGAGACTCCAAAGGCAAACCGGTTCAACTAAGAAGACTGGACCTCAAGCCTGTGGCTAGAGGGTGGTTAGAGTTCATTCAATGCTCCATCATCCCCACTAGCAACCGATCTAAAGTTACTGTGGATCGGGCCATCATGATTCATAGCATCATGATTGGAGAGGAAGTAGAAGTTCATGAAGTCATCTCCCATGAATTCTACAAAATAGCCGAAAAGTCCTCCACCATGGCAAGGCTAGCTTTTCCTCATCTTATTTGCCATCTATGTTACTCAGCTGGAGTTATCATAGAAGGAGACATCCTCGTTGAAGAGGATAAGCCCATCACCAAGAAAAGGATGGAGCAAGCAAGAGAGACCCTCCACGGATCTCAAGAGATGCATGAGGAAGTTCATCATCAAGAAATCCCTGAGATGCCTCAAGGGATGCACTTTCCTCCCAACAACTATTGGGAACAACTCAACACTTTCCTAGAAGATTTGAGCTACAATGTGGAACAATTAAGGGTGGAACATCATGAGCACTCCATGATTCTCCATGAAATAAGAGAAGATCAAAGAGCAATGAGGGAGGACCAACAAAGGCAAGGAAGGGACATAGAAGAGCTTAAGGACATTGTTGGTCCTTCAAGAAGAAGACGCCACTAAGGTGGATTCATTCCTTGTTCTTACTTTTCTGCTGTTTGGTTTTTATATTATATGTTTATCTATGTTTTGTGTCTCTACTTCATGATCATTAGTGTTTAGTAACTATGTCTTAAAGTTATGAATAATTCCATTAATCCTTCACCTCTCTTAAATGAAAAATGTTTTTAATTCAAAAGAACAAAGAAGTACATGAATTCCAAATTTATCCTTGAATTTAGTTTAATTATATTAATGTGGTGACAATACTTTTTATTTTCTGAATGAATGCTTAAACAGTGCAAATTTTTGATCTTGTTGTTTATGAATGTTAAAAATGTTGGCTCTTGAAAGAATGATGAACAAAGAGAAATGTTATTGATAATCTGAAAAATCATGAAATTGATTCTTGAAGCAAGAAAAAGTAGTGAAAAACAAAAGCTTGCGAAAAAAATAAAAATAAAAAAATAGAAAGAAAAAGAAAAAGCAAGCAGAAAAAGCCAATAGCCCTTAAAACCAAAAGGCAAGGGTAAAAAGGATCCAAGGCTTTGAGCATCAATGGATAGGAGGGCCCAAGGAAATAAAATCCAGGCCTAAGCGGCTAAACCAAGCTGTCCCTAACCATGTGCTTGTGTCATGAAGGCCCAAGTGAAAAGCTTGAGACCGAGTGGTTAAAGTCGTGATCCAAAGCAAAAGAATGTGCTTAAGAACCCTGGACACCTCTAATTGGGGACTCTAGCAAAGCTGAGTCACAATTTGAAAAGGTTCACACAAGTATGTGTCTGTGGCATGTATGTATCCGGTGGTAATACTGGAAGACAGAGTGCTTTGGGCCACGGCCAAGACTCAGAAAGTAGCTGTGTTCAAGAATCAACATACTTAACTAGGAGAATCAATAACACTATCTGAGTTCTGAGTTCCTATGGATGCCAATCATTCTAAACCTCAAAGGATAGAGTGAGATGCCAAAACTGTTCAGAAGCAAAAAGCTACTAGTCCCGCTCATCTAATTGGAGCTAAGTTTCTTTGATATTTTGGAGTCTATAGTATATTCTCTTCTTTTATCCTATATTGATTTTCAGTTGCTTGAGGACAAGCAACAATTTAAGTTTGGTGTTGTGATGAGCGGATAATTTATACGCTTTTTGGCATTGTTTTTAGTATATTTTTAGTATGATCTAGTTAGTTTTTGGTATATTTTTATTAGTTTTTAGTTAAAATTCACTTTTCTGGACTTTACTATGAGTTTGTGTGCTTTTCTGTGATTTCAGGTATTTTCTGGCTGAAATTGAGGGTCCTGAGCAAAAATCTGATTCAGAGACTGAAAAGGACTGCAGATGCTGTTGGATTCTGACCTCCCTGCACTCGAAGTTGATTTTCTGGGGCTACAGAAGCCCAACTGGCGCGCTCTCAACGGCGTTGGAAAGTAGACATCCTGGGCGTTCCAGCAATATATAATAGTCTATACTTTGCCCGAGATTTGATGGCCCAAACCGGCGTTGCAAATCAGCTTCAGAATTCCCAGCGTTTAATGCTAGAACTGGCATAAAAATTGGAGTTAAACGCCCAAACTGGCATAAAAGCTGGCGTTTAACTCCAGAAAGAGTCTCTACACGAAAATGCTTCAATGCTCAGCCCAAGCACACACTAAGTGGACCCAGAAGTGGATTTTTACGTCATTTACTCATTTCTGTATACCCTAGATTACTAGTTCACTATTAATAGGATCTTTTGACATTGTATCTGTACCTCATGACACTTTACACGTTTCTTTGTGTACCTTTTACAGTATGAGTCTCTAAACCCCATGGTTGGGGGTGAGGAGCTCTGCTGTGTCTTGATGGATTAATGCAATTACTACTATTTTTCATTCAATCATGCTTGCTTCCATTCTAAGATATTACTTGCTCTTAACCCAGATGAATGTGATGATCCGTGACACTCATCATCATTCTCGACTATGAACGTGTGCCTGACAACCACCTCCATTCTATCTTAGATTGAGTAGATATCTCTTGGATTCTTTAATCGGAATCCTCGTGGTATAAGCTAGAACTGATGGCGGCATTCAAGAGAATCCGGAAGGTCTAAACCTTGTCTGTGGTATTCTGAGTAGGATTCAATGATTGAATGACTGTGACGAGCTTCAAACTCCTGAGGGCGGGGCATTAGTGACAGACACAAAAGAATCACTGGATTCTATTCCGGCCTGATTGAGAACCGACAGATGTATAGCCGTGCCGTGACAGGGTGCGTTGAACATTTCCACTGAGAGGATGGGAGGTAGCCACTGACAACGGTGAAACCCTTGCATACAGCTTGCCATGGAAGGAGCCTTGCGTGCTTGAAGAAGAAGACAGTAGGAAAGCGGAGATTCAGAAGATGGAGCATCTCCAAAACCTCAACCTGTTCCCCAATACTGCAAAACAAGTACTTATTTCATGTTCTTTTACTCTTCACAATCAATCCTGATAATTTCTGATATCCTGACTAAGATTTACAAGATAATCATAGCTTGCTTCAAGCCGACAATCTCCGTGGGATCGACCCTTACTCACGTAAGGTAATACTTGGATGACCCAGTGCACTTGCTGGTTAGTTGTGCGGGGTTGCAAAGTGTGATTGCAATTTCGTGCACCAAGAGGCGAAGTGGTCCTAAGGCTCTGGGACGACTATTTTGTATTCAAGGTTTTTAAACCTTCACCACTCTCTAGAGAAGGAGGCACCTACAAACAGAGTTCATTGCTTAAGCCTTCCCCTTGGTAGAAACCCATACAGTTCTCCCTAACATCAAACCTAAGTTTGGTGTTGGGCACTGATGAGCGGATAATTTATACGCTTTTTGGCATTGTTTTTAGGTAGTTTCTAGTAGGATCTAGCTACTTTTAGGGATGTTTTCGTTAATTTTCATGCAAAATTCACATTTCTGGACTTTACTATGAGTTTGTGTATTTTTCTGTGATTTCAGGTATTTTATGGTTAAAATTGAGGGACCTGAGCAAAACTCTGATAGAAGGCTGACAAAGGACTACTGATGCTGTTGGATTCTGACCTCCCTGCACTCGAAATAGATTTTCTGGAGCTACAAAACTCCAAATGGCGCGCTCTTAACGGCGTTGGCAAGTAGACATCCAGAGCTTTCCAGTAATATATAATATTATTCGAGGTTAGACGACACAAACTGGTGTTCAATGCCAGTTCCATGCTGCATTCTGGAGTCAAACGCCAGAAACACATCATAAACCAGAGTTAAACGCCAAAAACACGTTATAACTTGGCATTTAACTCTAAGAGAAGCCTCTGCACATGTAAAGTTCAAGCTCAGCCCAAGCACACACCAAGTGGGCTCCAGAAGTGGATTTCTGCATTAATTACTTACTTCTGTAAACCCTAGTAGCTAGTCTAGTATAAATAGGACATTTTACTATTGTATTAGACATCTTGGTTTTCGTCTTTTATCTTAGCATCCATCTTTGGACGTTTAGTTCTTAGACTTTGTGGGCTGGCCATTCAGCCATGAATGAACCTTGATCACTTATGTATTTTCAATGGTGGAGTTTCTACGCACCATAGATTAAGGTGTGGAGCTCTGCTGTACCTCGAGTTTTAATGCAAAGTACTACAGTTTTCTATTCAATTCGGCTTATTCTTACTCTAAGATATTCGTTGCACTTCAACATGATGAATGTGATGATCCGTGACACTCATCATCATTCTCACGTATGAATGAGTGATTGACAACCACTTCCGTTCTACCTTAGAACGAGCGAGTATCTCTTGGATTCCCTAACCAGAATCTTCGTGGTATAAGCTAGAACCTTTTGGCGGCCATTCTTGAGGATCCGAAAAGTCTAAACCTTGTCTGTGGTATTCTGAGTAGGATTCAGGGATTGAATGGCTGTGACGAGCTTCAAACTCGCGATTGTTGGGCGTGATGACAAACGCAAAAGAATCAATGGATTCTATTCTGACATGATCGAGAACCGACAGATGATTAGCCGTGCTGTGACAGAGCATTTGGACTATTTTCATTGAGAGGATGGGATGTAACCATTGACAACAGTGATGCCCTACAGAAAGCTTACCATGGAAAAGAGTAAGAGGGATTGGATGAAAGCAGCAGGAAAGCAGAGATTCAGAAGGAACACAGCATCTTCATACACTTATCTGAAATTCCCACCAATGATTTACATAAGTACTTCTATCTTTATTTTCTGTTTATTTATTATTATTTTAAAAAACCATTATAACTATATGAATCCGCCTAACTGAGATTTACAAGATGACCATAGCTTGCTTCATATCAACAATCTCCGTGGGATCGACCCTTATTCATGTAAGGTTTATTACTTGGACGACCCAGTGCACTTGCTGGTTAGTTGTGCGGAGTTGTGACAAAGTGTGATTCACTTTTGAGAGCACCAAGTCATTGGAGCCATTGTTGATGATCACAATTTCGTGCACCAAGTTTTTGGCGCCGTTGCCGGAGATTGTTCGAGTTTGGACAACTGACGGTTCATCTTGTTGCTTAGATTAGGTAATTTTCTTTTTATTTTATTTTCAAAAATTTTTCAAAAATCTTTCAAAAAAATTTTTTTCCTTTGTTTTCAAAAATTATTCTAAATTTTTAAGAATGAATTCTAGAGTTTCATGGTAACATATTGAAGCCTGGCTGGCTGTAAAGCCATGTCCAAATTCTTTTGGATTGAGGCTTCCACTTGTCAGCATAAAAGGCATGTATATGGAGTTGGATGAAGTATCAACTATTGCATGCCTAATTTATATCCTAAAGCTGGCTGGTTATTAAGCCATTGAAAGATTCCTGGAATTCTTATTAAAAATTTTGAATTTCTTATTTTCTTTTTCCCATAAAGTTTCGAAAAAAATTTTTTTTGTAAAATCATAAAATCAAAAATATTTTGTGTTTCTTGTTTGAGTCTAGTGTCAATTTTTAAGTTTGGTGTCAATTGCATGTTTTTAAAATTTATGCATTTTTTTGAAAATTCATGCATGTGTTCTTCATGATCTTCAAGTTGTTCTTGGTAAGTCTTCTTGTTCGATCTTGATATTTTCTTCTTTTATGCCTTTTGTTGTTTTTCATGTGCATTTTTGCATTCATAGTGTCTAAGCATTAAAGATTTCTAAGTTTGGTATCTTGCATGTTTTCCTTTCTTGAAAATTTTTCAAAAGTAAGTCTTGATGTTCATCTTGATCTTCAAAGTGTTCTTGGTGTTCATCTTGACATTCATAGTGTTCTTGCATGCATCATTGGTTTTGATTCATAATTTTCATGTTGTGAGTCATTTTTATGTTTTTCTCTCTCATCATTAAAAATTCAAAAAATAAAAATTATATATATATATATATATATATATATATATATATATATATATATATATATATATATATATATCTGCTCCTTATTTCTCTCATAATTTTCGAAAATTTGAGTTGACTTAGACAAAACTTTTTAAAACTTAGCTATTCCTTAAAAGTCAAGTCAAATTTTCAATTTTAAAAAAACCTATCTTTTCAAAATCTTTTTCAAAAATCAAATCTTTTTCATTTTTTTATTATTTTCGAAAAAAATTTTTAAATTTAATTTCAAAATCTTTTTCTTATCTTTATTTCAAAATTTCGAAAACTTTACTAACAATTAATGTGATTGATTCAAAAATTTGAAGTTTGTTACTTTCTTGTTAAGAAAGGTTCAATCTTTAAATTCTAGAATCATATCTTTTAGTTTCTTGTTAGTCAAGTAATCAATTTTAATTTTAAAAATCAAATCTTTTCCAAAATATCTTTTTCAATCATATCTTTTCAAATTGTATCTTTTTCAAATTCAATTTCAAAATCTTTTCCAACTTCTTATCTTTTCAAAATTGAATTTCAAATCTTTTTTAACTAACTAATTGACTTTTTGTTTGTTTTACTATTTCTTATCTTTTTCAAAATCACCTAACTACTTTTCCCTCTCTAATTTTCGAAAATTCCTCTCCCTTTTTCAAAAATTCTTTTAATTAACTAATTGTTTCAAATTTTAATTTTAATTGTTTTTCTTCTCTTAATTTTTGAAAATCACTAACCCTTTTTCAAAATTTCTTTTCGAATTTCTCCCTCTCTCATCTTCTTCTATTATTTATTTATTTACTAACACTTCTCTTCATCTCAGGAATTCGAACCTATCTTCCCCCTTGTGTTTGGATTCTTAACTCTTTTCCTTCTTCTATTCCTTTCTTCTTCTACTAACATAAAGGAATCTCTATACTCTGACATAGAAGATTCCTCTTCCTTTTCTGTTCTCTTCTTTTTCATATGAGCAGGAACAAGGAAAAAGGCATTCTTGTTGAAGCTGATCCTAAACCTGAAAGGACTCTGAAGAGGAAACTGAGAGAAGCTAAAATACAACAATCCAGAGACAACCTTACTGAAATTTTCGAACAAGAAAAGGATATGGTAGCCGAACCCAACAACAATAATGCAAGGAGGATGCTTGGTGACTATACTACACCTACTTCCAAGTTTGATGGAAGAAGCATCTCAATTCCTACCATTAGAGCAAACAATTTTGAGTTGAAACCTCAACTAGTTGCACTAATGCAACAAAACTGCAAGTTCCATGGACTTCCATCAGAAGATTTCTATCAGTTTTTAACTGAGTTCTTGCAGATCTGTGAGACTGTTAAGACTAATGGAGTAGATCCTGAAGTCTACAGGCTCATGCTTTTCCCTTTTGCTGTAAGAGACAGAGCTAGAACATGGTTAGACTCACAACCTAAAGATAGCCTGGACTCCTAGGATAAGCTGGTCACGGCCTTCTTGACTAAGTTCTTTCCTCCTCAAAAGTTGAGCAAGCTTAGAGTGGATGTTCAGACCTTCAAACAAAAAGAAGGTGAATCCCTCTATGAAGCTTGGGAAAGATACAAACAAATGACCAAAAGGTGTCCTTCTGACATGCTTTCAGAATGGACCATTTTGGATATATTCTATTATGGTCTATCTGAGTTCTCTAAGATGTCACTGGACCATTCTGTAGGTGGATCCATTCACCTAAAGAAAACGCCTACAGAAGCTCAAGAACTCATTGACATGGTTGCAAATATCCAGTTCATGTACACTTCTGAGAGGAATTCTGTGAATAATGGGACGCCTTAGAGGAAGGGAGTTCTTGAAATTGATGCTCTGAATGCCATGTTGGCTCAGAACAAAATGTTGACTCAGCAAGTCAACATGATTTCTCAAAGCCTGAATGGATGGCAAAATGCATCCAAAAGTACTAAAGGGGCATCTTCTGAAGAAGAAGCTTATGATCCTGAGAACCTGCAATAGTAGAGGTAAATTACATGGGTGAACCTTATGGAAACACCTATAATTCTTCATGGAGAAATCATCCAAATTTCTCATGGAAGGATCAACAAAAGCCTCAACAAGGCTTTAATAATGGTGGAAGAAATAGGCTCAGCAATAGCAAGCCTTTTCCATAATCTTCTCAGCAACAGACAGAGAATTCTGAGCAGAACACCTCTAACTTAGCAAACATAGTCTCTGATCTGTCTAAGGCCACTTTTTTAAGTTTCATGAGTGAAACAAGGTTGTCCATCAGAAATTTGGAGGCACAAGTGGGCCAGCTGAGAAAGAAAGTCACTGAAACTCCTCCTAGTACTCTCCCAAGCAATACTGAAGAGAATCCAAAAAGAGAGTGCAATGCCATTAACATAATCAACATGGCCGAACCTAGAGGGGAAGGAGAGGATGTGAATCCCAATGAGGAAGACCTCATGGGACGTCTCTCAAGCAAGAAGGAGTTCCCTATTGAGGACCCAAAGGAATCTGAAGGTCATATAGAGACCATAGAGATCCTATTAAACTTTCTTCTGCCATTCATGAGCTCTGAAGACTATTCTTCCTCTGAAGAGGATAAAGATATAACTGGAGAGAAAGTTGCTCAATATCTAGGAGCCATCATGAAACTGAATGCCAAGTTGTTTGGTAATGAGACTTGGGAAGGTGAACCTCCCTTGCTCATTAGTGAATTAGATACATGGGTTCAGCGAACGTTAGCTCAAAAGAAACAAGATCCTGGTAAATTCTTAATACCCTATACCATAGGCACCATGACCTTTGAGAAGGCTCTGTGTGACCTAGGGTTAGGCATAAATCTTATGCCACTCTCTGTAATGGAGAAGGTGGGGATCATTGAGGTAAAGCCTGCCACATTCTCATTAGAGATGGAAGACGGATCACAAAGACAAGCTTATGGATTAGTAGAGGATGTGTTAGTGAAGGTTAAAGGCCTCTACATCCCTGCTGATTTCATAATGTTAGACACTAGGAAGGAGGAGGATGAATGCATCATCCTTGGAAGATCCTTCCTAGCCACAGCAGTAGCTGTGATTGATGTTGACAGAGGAGAGCTAGTCCTTCAATTAAATGGGGACTACCTTGTGTTTAACCCTCAAGGACCTTCTTCTGCAACCATGGAGAGGAAGCATGAAAAGCTTCTCTCAATACAAAGTCAAACAAAGCCCCCACAATCAAACTCTAAGTTTGGTATTGGGAGGCCACAACCAAACTCTAAGTTTCGTGTTAAACCCCCACATTCAAACTCTAAGTTTGGTGTTGGGATTCCACAACATTGACTTAATCACCTGTGAGGCTCCATGAGAGCCCATTGTCAAGCTAGTGACATTAAAGAAGCACTTATTGGGAGACAACCCAATTTTTATTTATCTAATTCTATTTTTATTTTTATTGTTCTTTAATGCTTTATTAGGTTCATGATCATGTGGAGTCAAAAAACAAATACAAAAATTAAAAATAGCATCAAAAATAGCAGAAGAAATAGCACACCCTAGAGGAAGGGCTTACTGGCGTTTAAACGCCAGTAAGGAGCATCTGGCTGGCGTTCAACGCCAGAACAGAGCATGGATCTGGCGTTGAACGCCAGAAACATGCAGCAATCTGGTGTTTAAATGCTAGGATTGCACACTGAGGAAAGCTGGCGTTCAACGCCAGAAACATGCTGCAGACTGGCGTTGAATGCCTAAAACAAGCATAGAACTGGCGTTTAACGCCAGAAACAAGCATCAATCTGGCGTTAAACGCCAGGATTGCATGCAGTGGGCGTTTTACACGCCTTATTGGTGCAGGGATGTAAATCCTTGACACCTCAGGATCTATGGACCCCACAGGATCATCTCAGGATCTGTGGACCCCACAGGATCCCCACCTACCCTACTTCTATCTTCTCCACACAATCACCTCAATCTCTCTTCCCCATTACCCCTTCACCAATCACATTCATCCACTCTTCAAAATCTCTTTCCCACCCAAACCCACCCTTGGCCGAAACACACACCTCTCTCCCTCTCCTCCATATTTTCTTCTTCTTCTTCTATTCTTTCTTTTTTTGCTCGAGGGCGAGCAATGTTCTAAATATGCCCTTAGAATGTAACTCTAGTGTTTAACGCCAGACTACTGCCTGTTTCTGACGTTAAACGCCAGCTTTTATACCTTTCCTGGTGTTTAACGCCAACTAGGTGCCCTGTTCTGGCATTAAACGCCAGTCTGGTGCCCATTTCTTGCGTTAAACGCCCAAAATGGTTCCAGACTGGGCGTTTAACGCCCATCCTGCTACCCTTACTGGCGTTTAAACGCCAGTAAGTTCTTCCTCCAGGGTGTGCTGTTTTTAATGCTGTTTTTGAATTTGCTTTGATTATTGCAGTTGTTTTTGTGACTCCACATGATCATCAACCTAAAGAAAACATAAAATAATAATGGAAAATGGAAATTTAACATAGATAAATAAAAATTGTGTTGCCTCCCAATAAGTGCTTCTTTAATGTCAATAGCTTGACATTGGGCTCTTATGGAGCCTCACAGATAATGAGAGCATGGTTGTGGCCTCCCAACACCAAACTTAGAGTTTGAATGTGGGGGCTTTGTTTGATTCTATATTGAGAGAAGCCTTTCATGCTTCTTTTCCATGTGTACAGAAGGAGAACCTTAAGTCTTGAAGGACCAACTCTCTTCTGTCAACATCTATCACAGCTTTTGCTGTGGCTAGGAAAGGTTTACCAAGGATGATAGATTCATCCTCATCCTTCCCAGTGTCTAGGATTATGAAATCAGCAGGGATGTAAAGGCCTTCAACCTTCACCAACACGTCCTCTACTAGTCCATAAGCATGTTTCATTGATTTATCTACCATCTCTAGTGAGATTCTTGCAGCTTGTACCTCAAAGATTCCTAGTTTCTCTATTACAGAGAATGGCATGAGGTTAATACCTGACCCTAGGTCACACAGAGCCTTCTCAAAGGTCATGGTGCCTATGGTACAGGGTATTAAGAATTTACCAGGATCCTGTTTCTTTTGAGGTAAAGTTTGCTGAACCCAGGTATTCAGTTCATTAATGAGCAATGGAGGTTCATCCTCCTAAGTCTCATTACCAAATAGCTTGGCATTCAGCTTTATGATTGCTCCTAGATACTGGCAACTTTCCCTTCAGCAACGTCTTCATCTTCTTCAGAAGATGAATAGTCATCAGAGCTCATGAATGGTAAAAGGATGTTCAATGGAATCTCTATGGTCTCTGTATGAGTCTCAGATTCCTTTGGTCCCTCACTGGGGTACTCCATAATGGCCAGTGGACGTTCCCTGAGGTCTTCCTTACTGGGAATCACTGCCTTTTCACTCTCTCCAGGTTCAACCATGTTGGTCACAGTTATGGCCTTGCACTCTCTTTTGGGATTCTCTTCTGTATTGCTTGGGAGAGTGCAAGGAGGAGTTTCAGTAAACCTTTTACTCAACTGACCCACTTGTGCCTCCAAGTTTCTGATGGAGGACCTTGTTTCATTCATGAAACTAAGAGTGGCCTTAGATAGATCAGAGACTATATTTGCTAAGCTAGATAGATTCTGCTCAGAATTATCTATCTGTTGCTGAGAGGATGATGGAAAAGGCTTGCCATTGCTAAACCTGTTTCTTCCACCATTATTATTGTTAAAGCCTTGTTGAGGCTTTTGTTGATCCTTCCATGAGAAATTTGGATGATTTCTCCATGACGAATTATAAGTGTTTCCATAAGTTTCACCCATGTAATTCGCCTCTGCCATTGCAGGGTTCTCAGGATCATACACTTCTTCTTCAGAAGATGCTTGTTTAGTACTGTTGGATGCAGTTTGCAATCCATTCAGACTCTGAGAAATCATATTGACTTGCTGAATCAACATTTTGTTCTGAGCCAATATGGCGTTCAGAGTATCAATTTCAAGAACTCACTTCCTCTGAGGCGTCCCATTATTCACAGGATTCCTTTCAGAGGTGTACATGAACTGGTTATTTGCAATAATTTCAATGAGTTCCTTAGCTTCTGCAGGCGTTTTCTTCAGGTGAATAGATCCACCTGTAGAATGGTTCAATGACATCTTAGACAATTCAGACAGACCATCATAGAATATATCCAGGATGGTCCATTCTGAGAGCATGTCAGAATGACACTTTTTAGTCAGTTGCTTGTATCTTTCCCAAGCTTCATAGAGGGATTCACCTTCTTTCTTCCTGAAGGTTTGAACATCCACTCTAAGCTTGATCAGCTTTTGAGGAGGAAAGAATTTGGCTAACAAAGTCGTGACCAGCTTATCCCAAGAGTTTAGGCTATCTCTAGGTTGAGAGTCTAACCATATTCTAGCTCTGTCTTTTACAGCAACAGGGAAAAGCATAAGCTTGTAGACCTCAGGATCAACTCCATTGGTCTTAACAGTATCACAGATATACAAGAATTCAGTTAAGAACTAAAAAGGATCTTCTGATGGAAGTCCATAGAATTTGCAATTCTGTTGCATCAGAGAAACTAATTGAGGCTTAAGCTCAAAATTGTTTGCTCCAATGGCAGGGATTGAGATGCTTCTTCCATGGAAGTTGGAAGTTGGTGTTGTAAAATCACTAAACACCTTCCTTGCATTGTTATTGTTGTTGGGTTCAGCCATTACTTCTTTTTCGAGATTCTCTGTAAGGTTTTCTTTGGATTATTGTTCTTTAGCTTCTCTTAGCTTCTTCTTCAGAGTCCTTTCAGGTTCAGGGTCAGCTTCAACAAGAATGTTCTTGTCCTTGCTCCTGCTCATATGAAAAAGAAGAGAACATAAAGGAAGAGCTCCACACCTTAATCTACGAGGTGTAGAAACTCCACCGTTGGAAATACATAAGTGATAATGGTGTTCATTGGTTTCAGCACCAGAGAGGGAACCAGAATAACCAAGACCTAGGTCTAAGGACTAAATGTCCAAAGATTCCTTAGTACAATAGTAAAAAGTCCTCTTTATACTAAACTAGTTACTAGAATTACAGAAATAAGTAAATGATGCAGAAATCCACTTCCGGGCCCACTTGGTGTGTGCTTGGGCTGAGTGATAAACCCCATATTTAGGGTTTATCTTGTATTGATTTTAGGGAATTTTATCAACTTTTACCCATATTTATTCAATGAATTAGCATGATTTTATGATTGTCTCCTTATTTGTGCTTAGATGTGAAAACATGCTTTTTAGGCCTTTAACTTGATGATTTTAATCTCCCTTTGATTCCACTAGATGCCTGGTGCACGAAATTGCAATCACACTTTTGCAACCCCGCACAACTAACCAGCAAGTGCACTGGGTCGTCGAAGTAATACCTTACGTTAGTAAGGGTCGATCCCACGGAAATTGTCGGCTTGAAGCAAGCTATGGTTATCTTGTAAATCTTAGTCAGGATATCAGAAATTATCAGGATTGATTGTGAAGAGTAAAAGAACATGAAATAAGTACTTGTTTTGCAGTAATGGAGAACAGGTTGACGTTTTGGAGATGCTCCATCTTCTGAATCTCTGCTTTCCTACTGTCTTCTTCTTCAAGCACGCAAGGCTCCTTCCATGGCAAGCTGTATGCAAGGGTTTCACCGTTGTCAGTGGCTACCTCCCATCCTCTCAGTGGAAATGTTCAACGCACCCTGTCACGGCACGGCTATCCATCTGTCGGTTCTCAATCAGACCGGAATAGAATCCAGTGATTCTTTTGCGTCTGTCACTAACGCCCCACCCTCAAGAGTTTGAAGCTCGTCACAGTCATTCAATCATTGAATCCTACTCAGAATACCACAGACAAGGTTTAGACCTTCCGGATTTTCTTGAATGCCGCCATCAGTTCTAGCTTATACCATGAAGATTCTGGTTAAGGAATCCAAGAGATATCTACTTAATCTAAGGTAGAACGGAGGTGGTTTTCAGGCACACGTTCATAGTTGAGAATGATGATGATTGTCACGGATCATCACATTCATCCGAATTAAGAACAAGTGATATCTTAGAATGGAAGCAAGCATGATTGAATGAAAAACAGTAGTAATTGCATTAATCCATCAAGACACAGCAGAGCTCCTCACCCCTAACCATGGGGTTTAGAGACTCATGCCGTGGGAGGTACACAAAGAAACGTGTAAAGTGTCATGAGGTACAGATACAATGTCAAAAGATCCTATTAATAGTGAACTAGTAACCTAGGGTATACAGAAATGAGTAAATGACGTAAAAATCCACTTCTGGGTCCACTTAGTGTGTGCTTGGGCTGAGCATTGAAGCTTTCATGTGTAGAGACTTTTTCTGGAGTTAAACGCCAGCTTTTATGCCAGTTTGGGCGTTTAACTCCAAGTTTTATGCCAGTTCCAGCGTTAAACGCTGGAAATTCTGAGGCTGTTTTGCCACGCCGGTTTGGGCCATCAAATCTCGGGCAAAGTATGGACTATTATACATTGCTGGAAAGCCCAGGATGTCTACTTCCCAATGCCGTTGAGAGCGCGCCAATTGGGCTTCTGTAGCTCCAGAAAATCCACTTCAAGTGCAGGGAGGTCAGAATCCAACAGCATCTGCAGTCCTTTTCAGTCTCTAAATCAGATTTTTGCTTAGGACCCTCAATTTTGGCCAGAAAATACCTGAAATCACAGAAAAACACACAAACTCATAGTAAAGTCCAGGAAAGTGAATTTTAACTAAAAACTAATAAAAATATACTAAAAACTAACTATATCATACTAAAAACATACTAAAAACAATGCCAAAAAGCGTATAAATTATCCGCTCATCACAACACCAAACTTAAATTGTTGCTTGTCCCCAAGCAACTGAAAATCAAAATAGGATAAAAAGAAGAGAATATACTATAGGCTCCAAAATATCAAGGAAACTTAGCTCCAATTAGATGAGCGGGACTAGTAGCTTTTTGCTTCCGAACAGTTTTGGCATCTCACTCTATCCTTTGAAGTTCAGAATGATTGGCATCCATAAGAACTCAGAACTCAGATAGTGTTATTGATTCTCCTAGTTAAGTATAATGATTCTTGAACATAGCTATGTCATGAGTCTTGGCTGTGGCCCAAAGCACTCTGTCATCCAGTATTACCACCAGATACATACATGCCACAGACACATACTTGGGTAAACCTTTTCAGATTGTGACCCAGCTTTGCTAGAGTCCCCAATTAGAGGTGTCCAGGGTTCTTAAGCACACTCTTTTTGCCTTGGATCACAACTTTATTTCTTTCTCTCTTTTTTTTTCGTTTTTTTTTTTTGCTTTTTCTTGCTTCAAGAATCAATTTGATAATTTTTTAGATCCTCAATAACAGTTCTCTTTTTCCCTCATTCTTTCAAGAGCCAACAATTTTAACATTCTTAAAACAGCAAATTCAAAAGACATATGCACTGTTCAAGCATTCATTCGGAAAAACAAAAATTATTGTCACCACATCAAACTAATTCAACTAGTTTCAAGGATAATTTTGAAATCCTGTACTTCTTGTTCTTTTGTGATTAGAGCATTTTTCATTTAAGAGAGGTGATGGATTCATAGGATATTCATAGCTTTAAGACATGAATTTTAAATTTTATTAATTATGAATTAAGAACAAGACTCAAAGATAGATATAAGATGAGACTAAAAATAGAAAAATAGAAAACAAAAAATTTAAATAGGCTCCTAATGATAGAGGTTTTCACAGAGTTAGGACTCAACAACCTTGATTTTGAGAAGTGGATGCTCCCTCAAATTGAGGGGAGAACTTTTGGCGTTTCAGTTCTTGAAGTTCACGCCCCTGCTTCTCTTGTTCCTTCAGCAATTTGCAGAGCATGCAGTTCTGATTCTGCTGTTCTTCCTTAAGTTGCTCCATAGTCTCTTGCAACTTGGTGATAGATGCTTCTAGGCTGGCCCAGTAGCCAATTTCAGGGAATTCAGGGAGGGACTCCTGCGCCCTCCTTTTGATACAGTTGTCTTGCATTTGTCCTTCCATTGACTTCTTGGTGATTGGATGTTCAATGGGTATGAATTCATCTACTCCCATCTTTACCCCAGCCTCTTTACAGAGCAAGGAGATCAAGCTTGGGTAAGCCAGTTTGGCTTCAGTGGAATTCTTGTTTGCAATTGTGTAGATCTCACAAGCAATCACATGATGAACCTCCACTTCTTTTCCAAGCATAATGCAATGAATCATCACTGCTCTCTTGATAGTGACCTCAGAACGGTTGCTAGTGGGCAGTATGGAACGCCCAATAAAGTCTAGCCAACCTCTTGCAATTGGTTTGAGGTCTCCCCTCTTGAGTTGGTTTGGGACACCCTTTGAATTGGTTATCCACTTAGTTCCAGGGAGGCATATGTCCTCTAGAACTTGATCCAACCCTTTATCTGCTCTCACCATTCTCCTATTAAAGGATTCAGGATCATCCTGCAGTTAAGGCAATTTGAAGATTTCTCTTATTTTGTCCAGATGGAAGTACATAACTTTCCCTCTGACCATGGTTCTGTAAGTATGGTAAGCAGTTCCAGTCATTCTCTGCTTATCTGTTAGCCACAGATTTGAGTAGAATTCCTGAACCATATTCCTTCCAACCTTTATTTCAGGATTGGTTAGAACTTCCCATCCTCTGTTTCGAATTTGCTCTTGGATCCCCGAATATTCATCTTCTTTCAGATCAAATTTAACTTCCGGGATCACTGACCTCAGACCCATTATTTTGTGATAATGGTCTTCGTGTTCTTTGGTTAAGAACTTCTCTTGATTCCAAAGATTCTTTGGATTATTCTCTTTCTTTCCTCTTAAATTGGTTTGTTTTCCCTTAGGAGCCATGATCTTGATGAATCTTGGCTTAGTGATCACGGAAAAGCACACCAAACTTAGAGGTTTGCTTGTCCTCAAGCAAAAGAAAGGAAGGAAGAGAGAGAGGAGAAGAGCAAATTCGAATGGTGTGGGGGGAATGAAGGGGCCGAACGTGTTTTTATAAGGGGGGGAAGGAGATTTCAAAAAAATTGAAAGGAGATTTGAGAAGATATGGAGAGAATTTGAGAGAAGGGTGAGTTTTTGAACAAGATTTGGGATTGATTTGAGAGAGATTTGAAGAATGATTTTGATTTTTGAAGATTTGAAAGTGAATGATGAAAGGTTGAATTGTGTTTATGTAGAAAAGTATGGGTAAAAAAAAGAAAGTTTGAAAAAAATTTGATTGGAAAGCAAAATCTTGGTCCCCCCACCTTTCTGGCGTTAAACGCCCAGAATGGCATCCATTCTGGCGTTTAACGCCCATTTGTTGCCCATTGTGGGCGTTTAACGCCCAGCCAGGTGCCCTGGCTGGCGTTAAACGCCAGAATTCCTTTATCACTGGGCGTTTTGCTAAACGCCCAGGATGCTGCACACCTGGTGTTAAACGCCCAGAATGGTGCCCATTCTGGCGTTTAACGCCCAAAATGGCACCTTTACTGGCGTTAAACGCCCAGAATGGTGCCCATTCTGGCGTTTAACGCCCAAAATGCCCCTTACTGGCATTTTTTCGCCAGTAAGCTCTTTTTCTCTACTTTTTGCACTGAATCCTTCTGTAACTCTGTGAATTCCTTCATTTTTAATCAAAACATATAACCTGCTAATGACTGGGTTGCCTCCCAGCAAGCACTTCTTTACTGTCTTTAGCTGGACCTTTACTGAGAATTACTCAAGTCTCAGTTTTGAGCATTCCTGCTCAAAATTGCTTTCAAGATAATGCTTGATTCTCTGTCCATTAACAATGAACTTTTTGTCAGAATCAATATCCTGAAGCTCAACATACCTATATGGTGATACTCCTGTAATCACATATGGACCCCTCCATCGGGATTTAAGTTTTCCTGAAAACAATCTGAGCCTAGAGTTAAAGAGCAGAACTTTTTGTCCTGGCTCAAAGACTCTGGATGACAACTTCTTATCATGCCACTTCTTTGCCTTTTCCTTATAAATTTTTGCATTTTCAAAGGCATTGAGTCTGAACTCCTCTAGCTCATTTAGCTGGAGCAATCTTTTTTCACCAGCTAACTGAGCATCCAGGTTTAGGAATCTGGTTGCCCAGTAGGCTTTATGTTCCAGTTCCACGGGCAGATGACAGGCCTTTCCATACACCAGTTGGTATGGAGAGGTTCCTATAGGAGTCTTGAATGCTGTTCTGTATGCCCACAGAGCATCATCCAAACTCTTTGCCCAATCCTTTCTTCGGGCTATCACAGTCCGTTCTAGGATTCTTTTTAGCTCTCTGTTAGAGACTTCAGCTTGCCCATTTGTCTGTGGATGATACGGAGTTGCCACTTTGTGGCTAATTCCATATCTTACCATAGCGGAGTATAGCTGTCTATTGCAGAAATGAGTGCCCCTGTCACTGATTAGTACTCTGGGAACACCAAACCTGCTGAAGATGTGTTTCTGGAGGAACTTCAGTACGGTCTTGGTATCATTAGTGGGTGTAGCAATTGCTTCTACCCACTTAGATACATAGTCCACTGCCACCAGAATGTAAGTGTTTGAGTATGATGGTGGGAATGGCCCCATGAAGTCAATTCCCCATACATCAAACAATTTTATCTCTAATATCCCTTGTTGAGGCATGGCATATCCGTGAGGCAAGTTACCAGCTCTTTGGCAACTGTCACAGTTACACACAAACTCTCGGGAATCTTTATAGAGAGTAGGCCAGTAGAAGCCACATTGGAGGACTTTAGTGGCTGTTCGCTCACTTCCAAAATGACCTCCATACTGTGATCCATGGCAGTGCCATAGGATCCTTTGTGCTTCTTCTCTGGGTACACATCTGCGGATCATTCCGTCTGCGCATCTCTTGAAGAGATATGGCTCATCCCATAGGTAGTACTTGGCATCTGAAATTAATTTCTTTCTTTGCACTCTGCTGTACTCCTGGGGTATGAACCTCACAGCTTTATAGTTTGCAATATCTGCAAACCATGGAGCTTCCTGAATGGCAAAGAGTTGCTCATCTGGGAAAATCTCAGATATCTCAGTAGAAGGGAGGGACGCCCCAGCTACTGGTTCTATTCGGGACAGATGATCAGCTACTTGGTTCTCTGTCCCTTTTCTGTCTCTTATTTCTATATCAAACTCTTGCAGAAGCAACACCCATCTGATAAGCCTGGGTTTTGAATCCTGCTTTGTGAGTAAGTATTTAAGAGCAGCATGGTCAGTGTACACAACCACTTTGGATCCCACTAGATAGGATCTAAACTTGTCAATGGCATAGACCACTGCAAGTAACTCTTTTTCTGTGGTTGTGTAATTCTTCTGTGCGTCATTTAGAATACGGCTGGCATAATAAATGACGTGCAGAAGCTTGTTATGCCTCTGTCCCAACACTGCACCAATGGCATGGTCACTGGCATCACACATTAGTTCAAATGGCAATGTCCAATCTGGTGCAGAGATGACCGGTGCTGTGACCAGCTTAGCTTTCAGGGTCTCAAATGCCTGCAGACACTGTGTGTCAAACACAAATGGTGTGTCAGCAGCTAGCAGGTTACTCAAAGGTTTTGCAATTTTCGAAAAATCCTTTATAAACCTTTTGTAGAATCCTGCATGCCCCAGAAAGCTTCTGATTGCCTTAACATTGGCAGGTGGTGGTAATTTCTCAATTACCTCTACCTTTGCCTTATCCACCTCTATTCCCCTGCTTGAAATTTTGTGCCCAGGGACAATTCCTTCAGTCACCATAAAGTGACATTTCTCCCAGTTTAAAACCAGGTTAGTCTCTTGGCACCTTTTCAGGACAAGTGCTAGGTGATTAAGACAGGAGCTGAATGAGTCTCCATATACTGAGAAGTCATCCATGAAGACTTTCAGGAATTTCTCCACCATATCAGAGAAGATGGATAACATGCATCTCTGAAAGGTTGCAGGAGCATCACACAGACCAAAAGGCATCCTCCTGTAGGCAAACACGCCAGAAGGGCAAGTAAATGCTGTTTCTCTTGGTCCTGAGGATCTACTGCAATTTGGTTGTAACCTGAATAGCCATCCAAAAAGCAGTAATAATCATGACCAGCTAGTCTTTCTAGCATTTGGTCTATGAATGGTAAAGGAAAATGATCCTTTCTGGTGGCTGTATTGAGCCTTCTGTAGTCAATACACATACGCCACCCTGTGACTGTTCTTGTAGGAACCAGTTCATTTTTTTCATTATGAACCACTGTCATGCCTCCCTTTTTGGGGACAACTTGGACAGGGCTCACCCAGGGGCTATCAGAAATAGGATAAATAATCCCAGCCTCCAGTAATTTAGTGACCTCTTTCTGCACCACCTCCTTCATGGCTGGATTTAGCCTCCTCTGTGGTTGGACCACTGGTTTGGCATTATCCTCCAACAGGATCTTGTGCATGCATCTAGCTGGGCTAATGCCCTTAAGATCACTTATGGACCACCCAAGAGCTGTCTTGTGTGTCCTTAGCACTCGAATCAGTGCTTCCTCTTCCTGTGGATTTAAAGCAGAGCTTATAATCACTGGAAAAGTGTCACCCTCTCCCAGAAATGCATACTTCAGGGATGGTGGTAGTGGTTTGAGTTCAGGTTTGGGAGGCTTATCCTCCTCCTGAGGAATTTTCGAAAATTCCTTTGTTTCCTCTGGTTCTTCTTGATCAGGTTGAGCATCTTTGAAGATGTCCTCAAGCTCTGATTCTAGGCTTTCAGTCATATTGATCTCTTCTACCAGAGAGTCAATAATGTCAGCGCCCATGCAGTCATTTGGTGTGTCTGGATGCTGCATAGCTTTTACAGCATTCAACTTGAACTCATGCTCATTGACTCTCAGGGTTACTTCCCCTTTTTGTACATCAATGAGAGTTCGTCCAGTTGCTAGGAAAGGTCTTCCTAGAATGAGAGTTGCACTCTTGTGCTCCTCCATCTCCAGCACCACAAAGTTAGTTGGAAAGGCGAATGGCCCAACCTTGACAATCATATCCTCTATTATGCATGATGGATATTTAATGGAGCCATCAGCAAGTTGGAGGCATATCCGGGTTGGTTTGACTTCTCCAGTCAACCCAAGCTTTCTGATAGTGGATGCAGGTATTAGATTGATGCTTGCTCCAAGATCACATAGGGCTGTCTTGGTGCAAGCACCTTCTAATGTGCATGGTATCATAAAGCTTCCTGGATCTTGAAGCTTTTCTGGTAAGCTTTTCAGAATGACTGCACTGCATTCTTCAGTGAGAAACACTTTTTCAGTTTCTCTCCAATCCTTCTTATGACTTAAGATTTCTTTCATGAACTTAGCATAAGAAGGTATTTGCTCAAGTGCCTCTGCAAACGGAATCTTTATTTCAAGAGTCCTTAGATAGTCTGCAAAGCGGGCAAATTGCTTATCCTATTCCGCTTGGCGGAGTTTTTGAGGATAAGGCATCTTGGCTTTATAGTCTTCAACCTTAGATGCTGCAGGTTTATTCCTTACAGAAGTGGTTGAAGAAGCCTTGTTAGAAAGATTACTGTCAGCACTCTCAGGTGTCTGATCTTCCCTTGGCGTCTGAACGCCAGGATTGGGTGGAAAATGGGCGTTTAACGCCAACTTTTCCCCGTTTTCTGGCGTTTGAACGCCAGAACTGGGCAGGGAATGGGCGTTTAACGCCAGCTTTCCCCCCTTTTTTGGCGTTTGAACGCCAAAAGTGTTCCTCTCTGGGCTCTTACTGTCCTCAGAGGGATTTTGCACAGTGGTTTGGTTATCCTCTGTCAATTGTTCCTTATTTGGCTTTTTGCTCTTTTGAGCAGTGTTATTCAGTGTTTTCCCACTCCTCAGTTGAACTGCTTGACATTCCTCTGTTATCTGTTTAGATATTTGCTGTTTTGCTTGATTCAACTGCAGTTCTATGTTCTTGTTAGCAACTTTAGTTTCATGGAGCATCTCTTTAAATTCTGCTAACTGTTCTGTCATCAGGAGCAATTGTTGATTAAGCTCAATCATCTGTTCTTGAGGATTAGGATCAGTGACTACTGTCATGACTTCCTCTTTTGGAGAGAACTCATTGCTAGAGTACAAATATTGATTTCTAGCAACAGTGTCTATAAGCTCTTGAGCCTCTTCAATTGTCTTCCTCATGTGTATAGATCCACCAGCTGAGTGGTCTAAAGACATCTGAGCTTTTTCTGTAAGCCCATAGTAGAAGATGTCTAACTGTACCCACTCTGAAAATATTTCAGAGGGGCATTTTCTTAGCATACCTCTATACCTCTCCCAGGCATTATAAAGGGATTCATTATCCTCTTGTTTAAAGCCTTGGATGTTCAGCCTTAGCTGTGTCATCCTCTTTGGAGGGTAAAAGTGATTCAGGAATTTGTCTGATAACTATTTCCATGTCTTTATGCTTGCTGTAGGTTGGTTATTCAACCACCTTTTAGCTTGATCTTTTACAGCAAATGGAAACAGTAATAGTCTGTAGACATCCTGATCCACCTCTTTATCATGTACTGTGTCAGCAATTTGTAAGAACTGTGCCAGAAACTCAGTATGCTCTTCCTGTGGAAGACCGGAATACTGGCAATTTTGCTGCACTATGATAATGAGTTGAGGGTTTAGCTCAAAGCTGCTTGCTTTGATGGGAGGTGTACAGATGCTACTCCCATATGCAGCCGTAATGGGGTTAGCATAAGACCCCAGAGTCCTTCTGGACTGTTCAATTCCACTTAGGTCCATGATGGATAAAGGGAAATGATATGGATTGCAAGTAGATAAAAATATTTTTTTTTTGAATTAACCGAAAAATAAAATAAAAACAAAGGGAAAATAAAATAAAAATTCGAAAATTAAAAGAAAATAGGATCAAAACAAATTGAAAACTGAATCAATTAGTTAATTAAAAAGATTTTGAGATTAGCAATTAGAAAGATATGATTGAAAAAATTTTATGAAAAAGATTTGATTTTTGAAATGAGGAAAGAGAAAAACAACAAAATGACACCAAACTTAAAATTTTTAGAGAATCACACACTAATTTTTCGAAAATTTTAAGGGAAAAACACAAAGAGGACACCAAACTTAGAATTTTTACGGATCAAAAAGGGACTAAAGACATAAAAATTCGAAAATTAAAAGAAAAACAAAAGCATGCAATTGACACCAAACTTAAAATATGAAACTAGACTCAACTAAAAGACTTTAAACCAACAAAAATAAAACAGTCCTAATCTAAGCAACAAGATAAGCCGTCAGTTGTCCAAACTCGAACAATCCCCGGCAACGGCGCCAAAAACTTGGTGCACGAAATTGCAATCACACTTTTGCAACCCCGCACAACTAACCAGCAAGTGCACTGGGTCGTCCAAGTAATACCTTACGTGAGTAAGGGTCGATCCCACGGAGATTGTCGGCTTGAAGCAAGCTATGGTTATCTTGTAAATCTTAGTCAGGATATCAGAAATTATCAGGATTGATTGTGAAGAGTAAAAGAACATGAAATAAGTACTTGTTTTGCAGTATTGGGGAACAGGTTGAGGTTTTGGAGATGCTCCATCTTCTGAATCTCCGCTTTCCTACTGTCTTCTTCTTCAAGCACGCAAGGCTCCTTCCATGGCAAGCTGTATGCAAGGGTTTCACCGTTGTCAGTGGCTACCTCCCATCCTCTCAGTGGAAATGTTCAACGCACCCTGTCACGGTACGGCTATCCATCTGTCGGTTCTCAATCAGGCCGGAATAGAATCCAGTGATTCTTTTGCATCTGTCACTAACGCCCCGCCCTCAGGAGTTTGAAGCTCGTCACAGTCATTCAATCATTGAATCCTACTCAGAATACCACAGACAAGGTTTAGACCTTCCGGATTCTCTTGAATGCCGCCATCAGTTCTAGCTTATACTACGAAGATTCCGGTTAAGGAATCCAAGAGATATCTACTTAATCTAAGGTAGAACGGAGGTGGTTGTTAGGCACACGTTCATAGTTGAGAATGATGATGATTGTCACGGATCATCACATTCATCCGAATTAAGAACAAGTGATATCTTAGAATGGAAGCAAGCATGATTGAATGAAAAACAGTAGTAATTGCATTAATCCATCAAGACACAGCAGAGCTCCTCACCCCCAACCATGGGGTTTAGAGACTCATGCCGTGGGAGGTACACAAAGAAACGTGTAAAGTGTCATGAGGTACAGATACAATGTCAAAAGATCCTATTAATAGTGAACTAGTAACCTAGGGTATACAGAAATGAGTAAATGACGTAAAAATCCACTTCTGGGTCCACTTAGTGTGTGCTTGGGCTGAGCATTGAAGCTTTCATGTGTAGAGACTTTTTCTGGAGTTAAACGCCAGCTTTTATGCCAGTTTGGGCGTTTAACTCCAAGTTTTATGCCAGTTCCAGCGTTAAACGCTGGAAATTCTGAGGCTGTTTTGCCACGCCGGTTTGGGCCATCAAATCTCGGGCAAAGTATGGACTATTATACATTGCTGGAAAGCCCAGGATGTCTACTTCCCAATGCCGTTGAGAGCGCGCCAATTGGGCTTCTGTAGCTCCAGAAAATCCACTTCAAGTGCAGGGAGGTCAGAATCCAACAGCATCTGCAGTCCTTTTCAGTCTCTGAATCAGATTTTTGCTCAGGACCCTCAATTTCGGCCAGAAAATACCTGAAATCACAGAAAAACACACAAACTCATAGTAAAGTCCAGGAAAGTGAATTTTAACTAAAAACTAATAAAAATATACTAAAAACTAACTATATCATACTAAAAACATACTAAAAATAATGCCAAAAAGCGTATAAATTATCCGCTCATCAATGCCTTGATGTGTTTGTTAGTGATTTCAGATTGAAAAGGCTAGGAATGGATCAAAGGAGTGAAGAAAAAGCATGCAAAGTGGAGAACACATAGAAAAGCTAAATAATTGAACTCGCCCATGGACGCGCGCGCGCACCAGGCGCTTAGTTTAGAGTTAGTTTCCAAAGAGAGAAGCTCTCACTTCTTTCTAGAATTAGGATTAGGATTAGGTTTAGTTCTTAGATCTAGGTTTTCATTCATTCTTTCTTCTACTTCTACTCCTCAATTTTTTGTTGTTACATTCATTCTTCTTCCATTCTTTTGTTATAATCTCTTTTATGTTGTTCTTGTGTTTTGTTGTAGATCTACTTTTGTTTCTTCTACTCTCTTTCAATTCCATTTGAGGTAAATCATAATAATTGTGTTCCTTTTGATTGTTGTTGTTAATTCCTTTCAATAAATATTGTTAGATTTCATTCTTGTTGTAGACTTCATGTGCTTTCCTTCTATGCTTCTTATGTGTTTGATAAAATGCTTCTTTTGGTTTTAGTGTAGGTTTTGTTCCTCTTGGCCTAGGTAGAGTAACTAGTGACTCTTGAGTTATCTAATTCCTTTGTTGATTGATAATTAGAAGTTGCTAATTGATTTGAATGCCTCTAAAGCTAGTCTTTCCTTTAGAAGTTGATTAGGACTTGAGGAATCAAATTGATTCATCCACTTGACTTTCCTCCACGGTTAGAGGTTAACTAAGTGGGAGTAATGGACAATTTGTTATCACAATTGAGGAGGATAACTAGGATAGGACTTCTAGTTCTCATATCTTGCCAAGAGCTTTGTTAGTTGTTAGTTTATTTTCATTGCCATTTATATTTCTTGTCTAAAATCTCAAAACCCCAAAATAACTCACAATCAATAACAAGACACTTTATTGTAATTCCTAGGGAGAACGACACGAGGTTTGAATGCTTTGGTTTATAAATTTTAGGGGTTTGTTACTTGTGACAAAAAAAATTTTGTATGAAAGGATTAGTGTTGGTTTAGAAACTATACTAGCAACGAGATTTCATTTGTAAAATTCTAAACTGTCAAAAATCCAATCATCAAAATGGCGCCGTTGCTGGGGAGTTGCAATGGTGTTACGTTATTGGTTATTGTACATATGTGAATAGTGTGAATATCTTGCTTTTTTGCTTTGTTTGCTAGTTGTCGAATTTTGTTTCTCTTGTTTTCTATTGGATTTTGTTTTTATTTTCTCTTTTCATCATGAATTCTCACTTTGGCTATGAGTGTGATTACAATTATGTTGTAGGAGATGTGAATTTTAATGACAACATGCACCAAGGATGGGACAACCAAAGGTGGGAGAAGCCATATGCATATGATCAATCCTCATGGCAACAACATCCACCAATGCACTATGAAGAAGAGCCATTCTATGATGCATATCAATCCAATGGCTATGGTGAATCTCCTTGTGACTTTCAAGAACCACCATATGCCTATGAACCCCCTCCTCAACATAGCTTTGAACTACCATGCTCACAAGCCCCATACCACCAAACACCTCCATATGACCCTAATCCTTATCCACCATACCAACAACCTTTTGAACCATATGAGCCATACATGGAACCACCACAATATCAACACTTCCAAGAGCCACCTTCTCCATATTATGACCAAGATGAACCACCTCTAATATATGAAAATTTCCAACTACAAGATGAATACTACTTTTCACCACAACCTCCCATGGAAGAATACTCATGTCCTTCAATCCAAGAGCCCTATGATCCTACTCATGATATTCAAGAGGAACAAGAGTCAAGGGATCATCTCAAGGAAGCATTGGATCAATTTCAAGCAACCATGGAGTGTGTTGTGCAACAAGTGGAAAGAATGGAAAATATTGAACCACCACAACTCTACCAAGAGGAACCACCTTCCTACTATGAACCCTTCCCCCAAAATGATGAACCCTTTCACTCACCCCAATCTCTAATGGATGAAACCCTTGGTGTTCTTGTTCAAGGGCAAGAAGAGATGAAAAGGGATGTGCAAAATTTCATGGCCGCCTTGGATGCGGTAACAAATCAATTAGCCTCCCAATGCTTGAACACTCAAGGAACTCTCATGGCTACATGTAAAGAATCAAATGAAGAACATAGCATGAAGGAGAGATTGGAAACACCAGTGGGAAATGAGGGAAGTTGCTTTGTGTTGGAACAATTGGAGGAAGCTAGAATTATCGAAGAAAAGGAAGAAATGGTTGAAGACTTAGGAGATGCGGAACCTCCATGAGAACCTAGAGTTGAAGAAGACCCTTCCAAGAAGATTGAAATTGATGTTGAGGAGGGATGTGCACAATCTCCAAGGCATATTCCATATGAAGACTTGGATAGGATAGAACAAGAATTGAGTCCCCATGGCAATGAAGAACGAGCATCAAATCATAGTGGTGGTGAATCCTTTGAACTTGATGAACCTTCTCCCGGTGAAATTGAGAGCGATGTGGAGGTAAATTTCTCTCAACCTCCCATTTATGATTTGAGTGATGGAGAAGAGTTAGATGAAATCGATTAATAAAGGATTGAATTTGAAAAATCTTGTAAAGAGGTGAAAGTCCTTAGAAAAAGAAGGACGGGAGTTGAGTACGCTTTATCAAAATCCTTGGAAGCTTCTTTGCCTAGGTTGTCATATATTCCTTCACTTGAGTGGGTAAAACTCATTTCTATTAGCTTTATTGTCCCACTTGAGTATGGTTTGTTTGAAACGGATGGCCAACTTAGGATGATTTGTGGGATAAAGCGTAAGAAAAGAATGTTTAGCGGTTGGCATTGCAAATCAAGGCTCATTTTGGTTGATACCTTAAGGCTTAGATGCAAGGGTTGGGCTAGTGCTCACTTGAATGGGTCTAAAAAGAGAGTTTGGTATCACCTTGAGAATTCATCTTGCTTACCACCCGGATGGATTAATAATGATGATCAACTTCAAGATGGGTGTGAAAATAAAGTATGGGATCCCAAATTAGAAAAAGAGGATCAACATTGGGAGCCCCAAGCTTGTGAAGAACTCCATCAACACTTGATGAAACTCAATAAAAATTTTGGGGCACAATGGAGAACCAAGCATTGGTGGGAGTTCAAGGATGAATACAAGCACAAGCCACCTTGATGAGGAGCTCCCCATAAGTCCAACTTAAGGACAATAAACAAAAGTGCTAGGTGGGAGACACCCCACCATGGTAACTTCTTTTCATTTTCTTTTTTTGTACATATTGGTAAAAGTAGTTTAATTTCATGTTTTGATTAGTTTAGTGAGTTTAATTAGTATTTTATCATGTTAAATAAGGTTTTAGGGTGTCCTGGTAGCTGTTGGGAGGTTTGGAAGGCTTGGATTGGTGCAAAAACATTGAGAAAAATTTTGAAAAAAATAAAGCACCATCCACGCGTACGCGCACTGCACGCGTTTTGCTAACCCACGCGAACGCGCCATGCACGCGTATGCGTGGATTGAGAAGTTTCACCTTCCCTACATTGACCCGAGAGTTGTGCCTGCGCTGGGCCAACGTTGTGCCTTTGGCACAACCCCACTCGCGCGTACGCGCACATGACGCGTGCGCGCCACTCTCGAAATAATCCATTGATGCGGACGCACCTTGTACGCGTCCGTGTCGTGTCCATTGCACCACCACCCGTGCGCGCACCATGCGTGTGTACGCGTGGATTTCTTTCCTTCACTACATTTCTTTTCTTCTTCTCTTTCCATTTCTTTCCTTCTCTTGTCTTCTCCCCTTCTTCTACCCCTCATCCAACACCTCCAAACACCATGGATAACCATTTATTTTAGTTATTTAATTAGTTAGTTAGTTAAATGATTAGTTAGTTTTAGTTAGTTTTCATTTCATTTTCTCTTTTTCATTGTAAGTGTTGGATTGTTATTCTTGTTTACCATTAATTGCTGCTGAGTCTTAAAAAAGGGATGTTTTCTTAACATCACTATGTTTATAATCCTTGTTGGATTCTATTGTTGAGGTTATATTTTGCTACTTGGTTTTGAGTTTTTCATGCTTACCTTTTGAAAAATACCAAGTGATGAGAATTGCCTTCGAGCTTGGGACTCTTTTGAATTGCATGTTGTAGCTAGCCACCATGTGATTTGAACTCTCTCTTTGAGTGGGCAACCTCTTGATGGATGATGTTGTGCATTTACCTTAATGCATTGTATTTCATGATTCTATGCATCCATATATGTTTGACTTGAATGCTTTCATGCCTCTTTAGTGCTTGTTTTACCTTACAAGTTTACTTAAAGCATCTCAAGCACACTAGGATAAGTGATGTGCATGCTTCTTTTGTGACATGACTTTTATGCTAATGTGTGTTCCAAACCGCACAATTTAAAATTCACATACCTAATATTTCTTAATGTCACACTAATCCACTCACCTCATTCACTCACCTCATTCAAGTGATCATTACCTCATTCCAACAATGTATGCTTCCTTGCTTTTGTTTTCTCATCTTATGGTGTTATATTTTTGTTTTTAATGAATGATGCACCGCAAGCAAAAATGGAAGTAGAAGAAAGAACGCGCAGCAACCGGTTGACCTACCAGCTGAAGGTAGCAATTCGAAGAGTCGTCGTACCCCCTTACTCATCTTTGAGTGCACCGAGGACAATGCAAACTTTTAAGTGTGGGGAGGTCGTCCGACCAATCGGTGATTTTGGGTGACGAGTTTCTAATTCCAACACTTTTGCATTTCATTTTAGGTTTTTAGGATTTTTACTTTCATTTTCTTATTTTTGCATATGTATACACAATAAGCTTAGTCAAAATAATGAAATTTTTCCAAGAATTCTATCTATAAGGGCACCAATTGATTTGATTTGAGTGAAAACTTTTTATAGAACTTACTTGAATTATATATATTGTGGATCATGTTTTTGAGCTAAGAACACAAGCAAGTGAGATTTGAGCCTAATGGTGTGGTTACATCTTATAACCATTTATTTTCCTTCTTGTGTGCATTATTCTCTTTCTATGATTGTAATCTTTGATTTGTTTGATTCTTTATATCCATTATTTTGTATATTCATGCATTTATATGATTGAGGCCATAATTTCATTAGCTCACTTACTCAAATAACCTACCTTTTATCATCCATTGTTAGCCAATTTGAGCCTACGACTAACCCACTTTGTTCTTTAATTTAGCACATTACAAGCCCTAAAGCGAAAAACAATAAATGTCCTTATTTGGATCTTTGATTAGCTTAGGCTAGTGTGTGTATCATTCAAGTGTGGGAATCTTGGGACATTGGGTGAATAAAAGGGTAGTTTTGTATTGTTATTGAAAATATTGAGAATTGGGTACATACTCATGTATTGATCAAATGTAAAACCTTATGCATTGATACTCTTGTATATAGAAAGAAAAAAATGAGAAAAGAAAAACAAAAAAAAGAAAAGAAAAAGAAAAATAATATGAAAAAGAAAAGAAAAAAATAGAAAAAGAAAGAAATAAAGAAAAAGAAAGGAATAAAAAGGGGACAAAATGCCCCAAAGCAAAGTATAGCTCAAATAAAATCAATGCATAAGTGTTGTGAAATGAAAAGAAAATACATGAGTATGTGAAAAAGTGAAGGATGGGTAGTTAGGTTAGAACTTAATTGTATAGGATGTCATAGGCTAGGTGGGAAGTCTAAGCTTATCAAGGATTCAAATTTCAAGCTCACTTGACCATATATGCATCCTATCTTGACCCTAACCCTATTACAACCTAAAGAAAAGACCTCATGATAGATGTATAAATGCATGAAATATATGTCGATTGTTAGAAGAAGAACAAATCGTAGAAAGCATGATTAGGAGAGAATTGAGAGAATCAACCCTAAACACTTGAGCGAATAGAGTGCAAACACATCCGGTGAGGGTTTGATTGCTCAATTACATGTTTCCACCTACAATCATCACTTTTCATGCAAGTTTGAAAAATATATTTAATAACTCAATTGAATTGTGGATTAGACTTGTTATTCCTTAGCCCTTGTGCATATAAGCTTCTTGGGAATTGCTTTTTGACCAAGCAATTGTATTCATTTAGATAGATGGATATAGGTAGACTGAATTTAGTTAGTTCCATTGAATAAATGCCATACCCTTACTTCATTCTTGGTTTAAGCATGAGGACATGCTTGGTTTAAGTGTGGGGAGGTTGATAAACCTCATATTTAGGATTTATCTTGTATTTATTTTAGGGGATTTTATCACCTTTTACCCATATTTATTAAATGAATTAGCATGATTTTGTGATTGTCTCCTTATTTGTGCTTAGATGTGAAAACATGCTTTTTAGGCCGTTAACTTGATGATTTTAATCTCCCTTTGATTCCACTAGATGCCTTGATGTGTTTGTTAGTGATTTCAGATTGAAAAGGTTAGGAATGGATCAAAGGAGTGAAGAGGAAAGCATCTAAAGTGGAGAACACATGGAAAAGCTAAAGAATTGAACTCGCCAATGGATGCGCGCGCGCACCAGGCACTTACAAGCACCCTGCGAAATGGCCCATGGACGCGTACGCGTGCTGTGCACGTACGCGTCGGTGCTGATATATGATTTTTTAATGAATTTGCACCCAACGAATTTGAGGAGTTGTGGGGCCCAATTCCAACCAACTTTGGCGCCTAAACTGCTATTTAAAGCCAAGGATTAAAGAGAAAAGGGGATTGACTCACTTAGCATCATTCACACTCATTAGGATTAGTTTAGAGTTAGTTTCTAGAGAGAGAAGCTCTCATTTCTCTCTAGAATTAGGATTAGAATTAGGTTTAGTTCTTAGATCTAGGTTTTCATTCTTTCTTTCTTCTACTTCTACTCTTCAATTCTTTGTTGTTACATTCATTCTTCTTATATTCTTTTGTTGTAATCTCTTTTATGTTGTTCTTGTGTTTTATTGTAGATCTACTTTTGTTTCTTCTACTCTCTTTCAATTCCATTTGTGGTAAATCATAATAATTGTGTTCCTTTTGATCGTTGTTGTTAATTCCTTTCAATAAATGTTGTTATATTTCATTCTTGTTGTAGATTTCATGTGCTTTCCTTCTATGCCTCTTATGTGTTTGATAAAATGCTTCTTTTGGTTTTAGTGTATGTTTTGTTCCTCTTGGCCTAGGTAGAGTAATTAGTGACTCTTGAGTTATCTAATTCCTTTGTTGATTGATAATTAGAAGTTGCTAATTGATTTGAATGCCTCTAAAGCTAGTCTTTCCTTTAGCAGTTGATTAGGACTTGAGGAATCAAATTGATTCATCCACTTGACTTTCCTCCACGGTTAGAGGTTAACTAAGTGGGAGTAATAGACAATTTTTTATCACAATTAAGGAGGATAACTAGAATAGGACTTCTAGTTCTCATATCTTGCCAAGAGCTTTGTTAGTTGTTAGTTTATTTTCTTTGCCATTTATATTTCTTGTCTAAAATCTAAAAAACCCCAAAATAACTCACAACCAATAACAAGACACTTTATTGTAATTCCTAGGGAGAACGACCCGAGGTTTGAATACTTCGGTTTATAAATTTTAGGGGTTTGTTACTTGTGACAAACAAATTTTTGTATGAAAGGATTAGTGTTGGTTTAAAAACTATACTAGCAACGAAATTTCATTTGTAAAATTCTAAACCGTCAAAAATTCAATCATCACTGAGCATTGAAGCTTTCGTGTGTAGAGACTTTTCTTGGAGTTAAACGCCAGCTTTTATGCCAGTTTGGGCGTTTAACTCCAGCTTTTATCTTGATTCTGGCGTTTAACGCCAGAATAGGGCAGGAAGTTGGCGTTTGAACACCAATTTGCATCGTCAAAACTCAGGCAAAGTGTGAACTATTATATATTTCTGGAAAGCCCAAGATGTCTACTTTCCAACGCAATTTAGCGCGTGCCAATTAGGCTTCTGTAGCTCCATAGAATTAATTTCGAGTAGAGGGAGGTCAGAATCCAACAGCATCTGCATTCCTTTTTCAGCCTCTGAATCAGATATTTGCTCAGGTCCCTTAATTTCAGCCAGAAAATACCTGAAATCATAGAAAAACACAAAAACTCATAGTAAAGTCTAAAAATGTGAATTTTGCTTACTAATAAAAATATACTAAAAAGTAGCTAGATCCTACTAAAAACTACCTAAAAACAATGCCAAAAAGAATATAAATTATCCGATCATCAGTGCATACGCGTGGGTGTGACAATGGTGATGATTTGTGCAAACGCGTACATGAGGCTGCAGCATGGAAGTGCTATTTTGCAATCCATGCGTACGCATAGAAGACGCGTACGCGTGGGGAGCGCTCATGGCGCAAGCGCTACGTTCATTTAAAGAGCGCTACCAAAGGATGCACACCCATGCATGATACATGCACGCATAACAGAGGCTGAAGATAGTGATAACGCGCACGCGTATGTTACGCATACGCATCGATGTGAAAAAAGGCAAAGGACGCGCACATACATAGGACGCGTACGCGTCGGTGAATGAGCGTTGCGCTCTCTTTGAGAATGCTACGTTCTCCTGAAGCTGAATTGAAGCACCAATACGGACTTTCTCTGATCCACTTTAACGAAGGCCAAAAAGCCCACTCCAAGTACTTGTTAACTGAATTAGAAAGTATATAAATAGAGGAAAATTCAATTTAATAGAGAGAGTATTCTTACTTAGTGAGTGAGGGAGGAAGGAAACAGATTTGAGGGAGTGAGAGACCCTAATTGGGAAGCTCTGCACTCAATTTCACTTTTATTTTTCATTCTTCATCTTCTACACTTTTTCTTTCTATTTTGTACTAGAGCAATGATGAACTAAACTTCAATTTCATTAGGGGGAGGAGCACTATTGTAATTTCAATGAATTAATGAAATTCTTCTTCTTCTCAACTCAATTGTGTAGCTATTGGGTATATTCTGTTTTGATTGTGAATTACTCACTACGGAAGGGGGTTTAATTCAGTGAATGCTTGTGTGAGCCCCGGAAGGGAAATCACTTGCATTAGATTTGGAGCTCTATCCTTCACTATTCTCTTGATCAACACCATTCGGAAAGAATTGAGATCTTGAAAGTTAGTGTGGCTTATGGAAGAGAGATATGCACTTAACCTCTTTTCATGACAATTAGATCAAGGAATTGGCAAGATTGATTGTGATTAGAGAGATTGGATTGCCAAGGAATTGGGATCCAATCAATTTCAATCTGCCATAGATCTACTCATATGATTGAGAAAGAAGTTGAGACCCATTTGATTCATGATGGATTATGATATCACCAATCCCTGATGAATCATTTTCTTTGAATTTCTTCAACTTAGATATCTCTGATTTTATTGCAATTTACATTGTTCAATTCTGTTTTGGTTTTCTGCACCCAAATTCCCTTTATAATTCATGCAATTTAAGCTTCCTTGCCATTTACTTTTTGTAATTTTAATTTTCTGCACTTTAAGATTCAGTTATTTACATTCCCTGCAATTTAAGATTCAGTTCTTTTAATTTCTTGCACTTTAAGTTTCAGCAATTTAAGCTTCTTGCCATTTACTTTTCAATCTCTTTACATTCTGCAATTTAGATTTCTTGCACTCCACTTTCTGTTAATCCAATTTCACTCAGCTCATCAATATTAGCTTAACTAGACTAATCACCATACTAAAATTGCTTGATCCATCAAATCCCTGTGGGATTGACCTCACTCCGGTGAGTTTTACTACTTGATGCGACCCGGTAGACTTGTCGATTAGTTTGTGTGGAATTGATTTTCCTTCAACAACTCACACTCTCTTTACATACACTTCCCATTCCCTTTTCTTTCCCTCTTAAAGTCGAAGAGCCTCTCTCCTTCACATCTTCTATTTCTTTTCTTTATTTTCTATTTTACTTTTCTCGGGGATGAGCAAAATTTTATGTTTGGTATGGGGCGCTCTACTTTCCTTCATTTCTACCATCCTCATGGCACCCAAAATCGGAGAATCCTTCTCAAGGCAGAGGAAAGAGAAGGCTCCCACCCCGGGCCCGTGGGACTTTACCCAGTTCTTTTCCAAGACCTATGAGGATCACTATAATGAAGTGGTGAGCAAGAAGAGAGTGATCCCAGAGGTCCTCTTTGAGCTTAAGCAGGATGAGTACCCGGAGTCCAGTACTAGATTCTGAGATAGAGTTGGAAAGTTTTGGCCAACTCCATAACTGAGGTTGGAGCATTGATGGTTTAGAAATTCTACGCCAATGCTTGGGTCACTTACAAGCATGTCTATAGTGTGAACCCGGATCCAAAGAACTAGCGTACCACGGTCTGAGGGCATATTCTAGATTTTATCCCGGAGAATGTGAGGGTAGCACTGTAGATACCATCGCCTAGAAAGGACCCTCATTCCTACACTCAGAGGATCAACACTAACCATAGGCTAGATAAAGTCCTGATAGATATTTGCCTCTCCAGAGCTCAGTGGAGGAGGGATTCTAGAAGTCAGTCGTACCAGCTGGGTAGGCATGACCTCAAGCCAGTTGCTCGAGGATGGTTGGAGTTCATCCAATGCTCTATCATCCCTATATGTATTCGTTCTGAGGTTACAATTGACCGAGCAGTGATGATCCACCGTATCATGCTCGGAAATGAGGTGGAGGTGCATCAGGTGATTCCTCAAGAACTGTACAAAATAGATGACAAAGTGTTCACCTCTGTGAGACTGGCTTTTCTTCACCTTATCCACCGCCTATGTGGAGAAGCTAGAGCTTACATTGATGGAGATACCCTGAACGATGTTCATAGACCAATCACTAGGAAGGGTATGGAGCACACTAGAGTGCTTGGGCATGGACCATAGCAGGAGCCAGTTCCACCGCCTCCACAATACCTTCCAGAGATGCCTCAGGGAGTTTATTTCCCTCACTGTGACTATTGGGACCAGTTGACTACATCTATAGGGGAGATGACATCATCAGTTGATCAGTTGAGGATTGAGCATCAAGACCACTTAGTCCTCCTCCACCGGCTAGTCGAGGAGCAGCTGAGACAGGGGCGCGACATAGAGGAGCTGAAGTGCCAGAGAGGATTCTCAGGAGGGAGCGATAGCCGCCATGACTGAGGTGGTTAAGTTTCTTTATCTTCTATTTTTCCTATTCTCTATTTTCTATTTAAATCTTTGCATGATCATTAGAGTCTTTTAGTTCTTTCTAGTTTAGTTATTTAGTTGTTTTATGTTTATTTTGAAAGATGTCTCATGTATTACTCACTAAGCTTAAAGAAAAATTGAGATGAAAAGAAATAGTAAAATGCATGAGGGTTGAGATATATATTATTAGTTGTTCTAATTACTTTAATGTGGTGACATTATCTTTAATTCTGAATGTATGAACTGGACAGTGCATATTTGATGTTGAAGTTAAGAATATTGGTTCTTGAGGTACATGAATTTAGAAAAGTATTATGAATTCTTTGAAATCAGTAAGACATTGATCCTTGAAGTAAAACAAACAATTTCAAAAAAAAGAGAAAGAGAATAATAAGGTCCAAGGCTTTGTGCATCAATGGTTATAAGGGTCAAAATTGATCTAAAGCTCAAAAGAGTGGTTTTTCCTAACCATATGCTTGTGGTAGAATGTGTCGAGTAATCCTTGAGACAGCACACCAAGAGTTGTGGCCAATTGCAATTACAAAGGTGCAAAACACCAAAAGAAAAGAAAACGTTGTGTTCAACATCAATCAGAGCTTCAAGAGAAAGAGAGAATTCATAATATCATCCAGGTTCTAATACTAAGAGACACCAATACTTCTGAGCTTCAATGGACAGTGAGATGCCGAACCTATTCAGAATTAGAGTGCTATTAGCCCCACTCAATATTTATACATGAGCTTAATTGAACACTAAAGACTTAAGTGTTTTCTCTTCTTTTCTCAATCCTATATTGTTTTAGTTGCTTGAGGACAAGCAACAGTTTAAGTTTGGTGGTGTGATGCGTGAGCATTTTGTACCCTTTTTCCCTTATTTTCAAGTTGTTTTTAGTTAGAATTTATTAAGTTTTATATTGTTTTAGTGCAAAAATCTTCTTTGGATGCTACTTTGAGTTGTTTTAGTGTTTTTACGATTTCAGGTAAAATTCGAAGCAATTTGGCAGAGTTTGGAGACAAAAGGAAAGGAGTTGGACCTTCCCCCTCTTGGGTGCTAAATGCCAAGCTGGCATTTAGCACCGGCAAGCCCCACAACTCAGCAACATTCTACCATCCTTGGGCGCTAAATGTCCAACCGGTGTTTAGCGCCAGGTAGCCTGAAGTGAAGCCCGCTCTTAGTTGCATCTCTAGTTGGGTTTAGCCCTTATTAGTTATCTTATCTTATATTTTTGTAATTTTTAATTACAAACAATACCTTTTAGTTTTAGGATTTAATATTTTATTTTATTTTAAAAACAAATTAGGTTAGATATAAAAGGAAAAAGATTCTCCCTTTTATGGATTCAAACCCTTTTGGTTTCTGGCACACTTTTCAGAACCCTAGTTTTCTCTATAAGTCATGAGTCACTAAAATTTTTGGTTAAGGTTAGGAGCTTTGTTTATCTTCTATGGATTAAGATTATTGCTTTTCTATTTTAATTGATTTATTGATTCAGGTTTAAGGATTACTTTCGTACTTAATTTTATGAATCTGGGTGGAACGAAAGTATGACCCTTATTTTAGATGTGTTCTTGTGACCCTTGGAAGAAGTCTCTCACCTGAACGCAGCTTGAAAGTAAATTTCTCCTAAATTGCTAATTACATTAACTAATTGGGATACATGACATATGATCTTGTTAGCTTTTGGTAATTAGGGTTTTTGTAGCCATAAACTAGTTTTGAACTTAACCCTCTAATCAGAATTAAGTGACCACGACGGTGGCGGTTAATGAAGGTTAGATGAGACTACATCACTAAGACAATAGGGTTTAATTATTTACAGTTTGCCATGAAATGAATCATGCATTGTTAAAATAGTTGGTAAGAAGTTTTAATCCGGAAAAGTAAATATCTTTGATACCTTAACTGTTTTCTCACTGTTTTTACACCAAACATCTTATTTACTTTCTTTACTCTTTGATTTTTTGTCTTATGTGATTTAAACCACCAAACCAACTTCTTTATTTGCCTAAATAATCCAATCAGTTAACCATTGTTGCTCAGTTTCTCAGTCCTTGTGGGATCAACCCTCACTTACCTGAGGTATTACTTGGACGACCCAGTGCACTTGCCGGTTTAGTTGTGGATATCCTAAAATCCACACCAGCATACTATGAGCATAATCCATCCCATGGTGCATACCAATATAATGGATATGGTGAACCTCCTTGTGGTTATCTACCACAACTACTATATGCTTATGAACCCCCTCCTCAACATTGTTCTCAACCAAACTCACAAGTCTTATACAACCAAACACCTCCATATGATCCCAACTCATATCCACCATACCACCAACCATATGAGCCATATGAACCATACTTAGAGCCATCACAATTCCAACATCAATACTTTCAAGAACTACTACCTCTATATACACCACCTTCATACCATCACTAAGATGAATCAACTCCCATATATGAGAACTTTCAACCACATGATGAATTCTCCCTTTTACTACAACCCTCTATAGAAGAATATCCATATTCATCGATCCAAGAGTAACATGATTCTAATTATTTTAGCCAAGTGGAACAAGAGCCAATGGATTGTCTCATGGAAGCGATAGATCGGCTAAAAGCAATCATTTCTCTCAAGGAGCAAAAGGAAGCCCAAAAGAGGCACGAAGTTATCATGGATAATCTTGCCAAAATTAAAGTCAATTTAGACTCACGAGATTCATGGCCACAAACAAAGCATTTCCATGGATGAATGTGGAGAATCAACGAAAGAGCATAGCATGAAGGAGATTTTAGAATCTCAACTTGAGAACAATGAGATGGAGTATGTCTTGCAACAAGTGGAGGAAGCCAAAATTATTGAAGAGAAAGAAGTGATTGAAGATCTAGGAGAAGTTGAGTGTGAGGTGGATTCCAAGGTTATAGAATCTTCTTCCATTGAGCTTGAAATTGATGTTGAGGAGGATAATGTACAACCTCCAAGACATATTGTGAATGATGAAAGATTGGAAGAAATTGAGTAAGTGACAAGCCCCACCATTGAAGATGATTCCGCACCAACCAATGTGCTATTTGATATTGTTGAAAATTCCTCATTGTGTTGTGAAATTGATGATAAAGAGGACCGTGCACAACCTCTAACACATTACTTGAGCAATGAGAAATGTGTAGAAGAAGTTGATGAACAAGGAATTGAAATTGAGGAAGTTTGTCAAGAGGGGGAGGTAATTCAAGAAGAGGAAAAGGGAGTTGCAATCACCTTGCCAAAGCTAGTTAGAGCCCCTTTTACTATGCAACCGTCCAGCATATCATTTGAGTGGGTAACATTCATATCTCTTAGCTTTTTTGTCCCACTTGAATATGGTTTATTTGAAATGGATGGTCAACTTAGAGCTCTTTGTGGATTGAAGAGTAAGAGAAAGTTGTGTAGTGGTTAGCAAAATAATGTTAGGCTCATTAAAGTTAAAACCTCAAGGCTTAAGTGTCATGGTTGGAGGAATGCCAAATTGAATAGGTCTAAGAGGATGATTTAGTGTTTGAACGAGAATTCTGAAGTGATGACACCCGAATAGAAGCATGAAGATCAAGAAGAAAAGGTGTTGACAAACAAGGTTTGGGACCCTGGAATACAATCTGGGAATCAACAACTTTGGGGTCTTGTTACTTGCTTGAGATTTCTTGGAAGCTTGGTATGCCTAGTTTGGGATCCCGGTGGACATTGGATATGCAAGCATTGCTGGGGATTCAAGGAAGAATTCAAGTAAAAGCCACCAAAACAAGGGTATCGCCAATTGTCTAACTTAAGGACAATAAATAAAAGTGCTAGGTGGGAGACACCCCACCATGGTAAACTCTTTCCACTTTTTCTTTTGTATATAGTTGATGAATAAATTGAATTTCCATTATTAGGTACTTCCCTTCTCTATATCATTCTTTTATATATTGCTCTTATATGTTCATTTCTTGGATAAATTTTGTTTTAGGTTGCATATTTCAATAGTCAATAATCTTATCTTGAATTGTCTTTTTGTTTTGCATTGCATATTTAAAAGTTTTGTTAATTTTGGAGTTTGGCTTGTCCTATATATAAAAAAAGGGAGAGGTCCCGCGTACGCATGACCCTCTTCGTACACGTGACACCTGGTGGACGAAATTGTGATCACTACAACTTCGCACAACTAACCAGCAAGTGTACTGGGTCGTCCAAGTAATAAACCTTACGCGAGTAAGGGTCGATCCCACAGAGATTGTTGGTATGAAGCAAGCTATGGTCACCTTGTAAATCTTAGTCAGGCAAACTCAAATGGATATGGGTGATATACGAATAAAACATAAAGATAAAGATAGAGATACTTATGTAATTCATTGGTGGGAATTTCAGATAAGCGTATGAAGATGCTTGGTCCCTTCCGTCTCTCTGCTTTCCTACTGTCTTCATCCAATCCTTCTTACTCCTTTCCATGGCAAGCTTATGCAAGGGTTTCACCGTTGCCAGTGGCTACCTCCCATCCTCTCAGTGGAAATGTTCAACGCACCCTGTCACGGCACGGCTATCCATCTGTCGGTTCTCAATCAGGCCGGAATAGAATCCAGTGATTCTTTTGCGTCTGTCACTAACGCCCCGCCCTCAGGAGTTTGAAGCTCGTCACAGTCATTCAATCATTGAATTCTACTCAGAATACCACAGACAAGGTTAGACCTTCCGGATTCTCTTGAATGCCGCCATCAGTTCTAGCCTATACCACGAAGACTCTGATCTCACGGAATGGCTGGCTCGGTTGTCAGGCGAGCACTCGGTTGTCAGGCGATCAACCATGCATCGTGTATCAGGAATCCAAGAGATATTCACCCAATCTAAGGTAGAACGGAGGTGGTTGTCAGGCACACGTTCATAGGTGAGAATGATGATGAGTGTCACGGATCATCACATGCATCAAGTTGAAGAACAAGTGATATCTTAGAACAAGAACAAGCGGAATTGAATAGAAGAACAATAGTAATTGCATTAATACTCGAGGTACAGCAGAGCTCCACACCTTAATCTATGGTGTGTAGAAACTCCACCGATGAAAATACATAAGAACAAGGTCTAGGCATGGCTGAATGGCCAGCCTCCCAAAGAGGGTTTAATCATAAATACATGATCAAAAGCTTAAAATACAATAGTAAAAGGTCCTATATATAGAGAACTAGTAGCCTAGGGTGTACAGAGATGAGTAAATGACATAAAAATCCACTTCCGGGCCCACTTGGTGTGTGCTTGGGCTGAGCATTGAAGCATTTTCGTGTAGAGACTCTTCTTGGAGTTAAACGCCAGCTTTTATGCCAGTTTGGGCGTTTAACTCCCATCCTTGTGCCAGTTCCGGCGTTTAACGCTGGGAATTCTGAAGGTGACTTTGAACGCCGGTTTGGGCCATCAAATCTTGGGCAAAGTATGGACTATCATATATTGCTGGAAAGCCCAGGATGTCTACTTTCCAACGCCGTTGAGACCGCGCCAATTGGGCTTCTGTAGCTCCAGAAAATCCACTTCGAGTGCAGGAAGGTCAGAATCCAACAGCATCTGCAGTCCTTTTTAGTCTCTGAATCAGATTTTTGCTCAGGTCCCTCAATATCAGCCAGAAAATACCTGAAATCACAGAAAAACACACAAACTCATAGTAAAGTCTAGAAAAATGAATTTTAACTAAAAACTAATAAAAATATACTAAAAACTAACTAGATCATACTAAAAACATACTAAAAACAATGCCAAAAAGCGTATAAATTATCCGCTCGTCACAACCTGAACAGAGAGTTTGGCTCGTTGTGCCAGTACCATGCCATTGCTGTGTGTTGGGCAAGTCGCGTGTACGCATGCCCCTCGTGTACGCGCAACCTCCTAGTTTTCCATGTCACTCGTACGCACGACCTTCCGCATATCCATGACCTCCCCTGTCATACTTACTTTTCTTTTCTTTTCTCCATTTCTTTTTTTCTGTTCCCCTCTCTTCTCTTCTTTTCCTCATTCAACCGCCATCCATCATCATCATTCACTATCTACCTCCATCTACATTTGTTAGTTAGTTATTTTAATTTTTTATTTTAGTAAATTAGGTTGTTAGTATCGGTTAGAATTTGGTGATAAGTGTTGGATTATTAATCTAATTTGCTTTTTATTGCTGCTGATTACTGACTTGATGCTATTTTAGCATCATTGTTGTTAATATTCATTATTGGATTGTGATTCAGGTTATAATTTCTTTCTTGGTATTTAGTTTTGAATGTTGAATATTTGTGCATACTAAGTACTTATGACATTGGCTTCAAGAATTTAAATTTTTAAATTGCATGTTGTAGCTAGTCACCATGTAATTTGAATTCACTATCTAGCATTAGGCAATTGCTTTTAATTGATGCATTTGTTGTTAGGTGATGCTTGCTTATGTTGACTTTTATTTACATCACCAAGTTTGTGCATCAAAATTGTGGAATTGTGAAATCAGATTGTAAGCTCACCTAGGGACATCTTTTTGAAATTCTCAAGCTATATGGACCATACTTGCTATGTGATTAATTTTACCTTCTACTTCTCTTTTCCTAAGTTGCATAGCACCCATGTGCCCTACTTTATGTCAATTAGGTGATGTGAACAAAAATTCAAAGTGTGTTCTTGATTGATGTGTGAACTCTATATTTCTTTTGGTCCATTAAGTTCTCTTGCACATCAATCGATTTCCATTCATTATCCATTTCTCAATTGCTTGATTTTTGCTTGAGTACTTTTATGCTCTTTTATTACTTGTTTGTTTGTTTTAACCTATAAGTTTTCTTCAAAGTATCCAAGCACACTAGAATGAGTGAAGTGCACGCTTCTTTTGTGTAATTGTGACATAGCTTTCAATGCTAGTGTGTGTGTGTTCTAAATCGCGCACAATTTAGAATTCACGCACTATTTTCCTTAATATCATAGCCTGATTAACTCACTTTATTTTAGTGATTTTTACCTCATTCTAACAATCTATGCTTCTTTGCTTTTGCATTTACTCATCTTACTATCCTGTTTTCTATCTTTCAGGATGATCCACCATAAGCAAAAAGGGAAGCAGAAGAAAGAACATGCAGTAGTCGATTGATCTACCAGCTGAAGGTGGCATTCCGTGAAGTCATCGTAACCCCCTTGCTCATCTTTGAATGCACCGAGGATGCTGCAAACTTTTAAGTGTGGGGAGGTCGTCCGACCAATCGGCTGATTTTTGGATAAAAAATTCTAATCTAAATACTCACATTTCATTTATTTTTCTTCTATTACTATGTCTTTTAAAATTCTTAGTTGTATTTTTTTAGTTGATTGTGTTTCTTCTCATATATACATATATATAATAAACATAGTCAAAATAATGAAAATTCCAAGACCATTCCTATATAGGGCATTGACATCCTAATTGATTTAAAATAAAATTTTTCATTAAACTTGCTTGAATTATATATTGTGGAACATGATTTTTGAGCTAAGAACACACAACCATGTGAGTTTTGAGCTTAATTATGTGGTTACATCATATTAACCACCATTTTATTCTTGTGTGTTATTCTCTTTCTATGATTATAATCTTTGATTTGTTTGATTCTTTATATTCATTATTTTGTGTATGAATGCATTTATATGATTGAAACTTTTATTTGATTTGAGCTCACTTACCAAAATAGCCTTATCCTTTTATCCAACATTGTTAGCCAATTTTGAGCCTATTTTAATCCTTTTTTGTTCTTAATTTTAGCACATCACTACCCCTAAGTGAAAAATAATAAATGTCCTTCATTTGGATCTTTGATTAGTGATGAGAGGATATTTTATACGCTTTTTGGGGGAATTTCATGCAGTTTTTAGTATGTTTTAGTTAGTTTTTAGTATATTTTTATTAGTTTTTAGGAACAATTCATATTTCTGGACTTTACTATGAGTCTGTGAGTTTTTCTATGATTTCAGGTATTTTCTTGTTGAAATTGAGGGAGCTGAGCAAAAATCTTATTCAGGCTGAAAAAGGACTGTTGATGCCGTTGGATTCTGACCTCCCTGCACTCGGAATATATTTTTTGGAGCTACAAGAGTCCAATTGGCACGCTCTTAATTGGGTTGGAAAGTAGACATCCAGGGCTTTCCAGCAATATATAATAGTCTATACTTTGCTCGAAGATAAATGATGTAAACTGGCATTTAACGCCAGTTCCATGTTGCATTCTGGCGTTGAACGCCAGAAACAGGTTGCAAGTTAGAGTTAAACGCCAGAAACAGGTTACAACCTGACGTTTAACCACAGAAACAGCCCAGAGACGTGAGAAGCTCAAGTCTCAGCCCCAGCACACACCAAGTGGGCGCCAGAAGTGGATTTCTGCACTATCTATCTTAGTTTATGATCGGGGAAAAATTTGTCTCTCAACAAATCTCCATTCGGCAAGTGTACCGAATTTGTCGTTAAGTAAAAATTCACAATAGAGTGAGGTCGAATCCCACAGGGATTGATTGATCAAGCAACTTTAATTAGAGGAATGTTCTAGTTGAGCGAATCCATGAATAAAGTTGATACTTGCAGAAAATAAAACGGCTGGGAAAGTAAATGACTGAAAGTAAATTGCAGAATTGTAATTGGGAATGGGGGAATTGCTCATAAAAGTAAATTGCAGAAATTAAAGAGAATGGGTAAGATCAGAAATGGGGAGTTCATTGGGCTCAGGAGATGTTGTATTCTCCGGATCAATTTCATTCTCATCTCTTCCTCAATCAATGCACTCATTGATCTCCTTGGCAATCTTAAGTGATTGAACAACAATTTCTTGTGGTTCAATCTCTCAAATCTTGATCAATAGCCAATTCCTTGGTCAATTGCTCATGAGAAGAGATGAAGTATGGTCACTGATTATACCACATGCATTTCCCAAATCAAGTGTTGAGAGGGTTATAGCCACATACCCATCCACACCCAATTTGGTCTAGCATGAGAAAGCATTTCTAGCTGATCTCTTCATTCCTCTTTCAAGGTTCCGAAGAGATCCAAGTTTGAATAGCTTCTTTTCCAAGATAACTATCCAATTGGATGAAGATCGAAAGCTTTCAAGTAAAATCAAGAGGAAAGATAGAAGAAGAATAATGAAAACTAGTATTGATCCATCAAATTACAACAGAGCTCCCTAACCCAATGAAAGGGGTTTAGTTGTTCATAGCTCTAGAAATCAAAATCAAATATGGAGAATACATCATAAAGCTATAAGTGCAGAGAAAGTAAAATACAAAGAGTAGTTCTATTTCCTAGCTCTCCGTCCCCTAAACAATTCAAAGCTACTCCTATATATACTACTCTTCTCAGCTTCTAGTTGGCTCTTCTAATCTTGGGCCTTTGGATCTTGAGTTTGAAGTAGTTCCTTTCTTCATTTGGGCTTGGCTTTACTTGCAGAGAGAAAGTGTGAAGTGGGCCGAGACTTTAGCTCAAGACGTTAGGGGTTTTTAACATTTAGTGAAAGTATAAGTTTGAGAACGTTAGTGATACTTAACATTGTCACTAACGTTCCAATGCACCCCTTAGCCTCACGTTAAAGCCCACGTTAACTAGGTTAACGTGGCTTCTAATGTGGCTTTTGCCAACGTTCGAGAACGTTAGTGACACTCAACATTGTCACTAACGTTCCAGTGTGCCCCTTCTTGCTTCACGTTAAAGCCCACGTTAACTAAGTTAACGTGGCTTCTAACGTGGCTTTTGCCAACCTTTGAGAATGTTAGTGACACTCAACCTTGTCACTAACGTTCCAATGTGCCCATAGGTCACACGTTAGAGTCCACGTTAACTAGGTTAACGTGGCTTCTAACGTGGCCACTCTTAGCCATCCCAACGTTAGTGACAATATTGAGTGTCACTAACGTTGGCCCATCCTTTATTCCTCATCGTTAGCTTCCACGTTAACCAAGTTAACGGGGAAGTTAACGTGGCTCTTGGGGGTCGTGTGGTTGCTTCAACGTTAGTGACAATGTTGAGTGTCACTAACGTTGTCGACAACTCTTCATCTCTTACGTTAGCTCCCACGTTAACCAAGTTAACGTGGGAGTTAACGTGGTACTTTGCACCTTAGGCCAACGTTAGTGACAATGTTGAGTGTCACTAACGTTGGCTTCTCTTCCCCCTTTAACGTTAAAGGCCACGTTAACTAGGTTAACGTGGCTCCTAACGTGGCCATTTGTGAGCAATTTCCAACGTTAGTGACAATGTTAAGTGTCACTAACGTTGGCTCAACTTCTCTTCTCCACGTTAGAGTTCACGTTAACTTAGTTACGTGACTCCTTAACGTGGCATTGATGGCTTTTGAGAGTGTTATTGGCAATCACTTTTCTCCTTAGCCTTGCAAGTTACTCCCATTCTTTGCTTCCTTTGTCCTGAAATCAAGCAATAAAGTGCATCAAAGTTCTAATCCAAGTCATGGGGGATGCAATATCAATTTTGTCATTAAAATCATGCAAAATCTTCATGAAATCATGTAAAATGCACAATGCATGCTTGAATCAGGATGTAAATGATTTTCTACCTAAAACTAGCTTATTTCCTAAGAAAATGCAATGAAACTACCTAAAAACAGTAAAGAAAAGGTCAGTGAAACTGGCCAAAATGCCCTGGCATCACAACACCAAACTTAAAGCTTGCTTGTCCCTAAGCAAGTACTGGAACAAGAGAATGATGAATGTAATCTCCAGAGAAATGAGTCATTCTTGTGGAAGTCATATTACTGATTTTATGGTGGTTTCATGCATAGCAACTTAGGTCCATTCCACTGCTGGCTTTCAGACCTTTATCATCTCCTAAAATACTTCACTTTGTTATATCCCATGAGACCTTTATTTATTGATCCTTTTATTGTTATTTTAAGGGTTGTTTGTGTTCTTCAGGCTAAGTGCTCTGTAAGGGGGCAACTCTTTAAGATGAGCTTTCAGCCAACACTCCCGAACCAGTTGGTTCAAGGTGCTAGGTGTTGAAACACCCCTAAGGACTTACTCCCTCAAGTCTCTCCCCCATACATACACACCACAGGCATCTGGTTCATTTATTTTCTTCCTTGAGACCTTGGTGTCCAGCACCTCTTTGGGTTACTAAGTGTTCTGTAGTGAGGGTTACTCTTGATAGTGGATTTTCAGCTGATAATCCCGGGTTAGTTAACCCAAGTTACCAAGTGATAAAGCACCCCTAAGAGCTTATTCATCCAAGTAGATCCCCCACACAGGAGCACCACAGACACATGTCTTAAGGTAAACCATTGGTGCCTAGCCTTATTGCTTATTCTTTGTCTTTTGTTTTTCACTTCCATTGTTCTTTCCCTTTTCTCTTATTAGGATCTTGTTGTTATCTTAGTCTCATGGGTATATCAAAAGTAAAGTATTCAGGATAGATAGTTGTCCTCCCACCTTGTGGTTGAACCAACTTAGCTAACTTATGATTACCCCCCAAAGATTCATGAATACACTTCCACATTATGGGCTCCACTCTGGTCTTTTAGAAACATAAACACTCATTCTCTTTTCATTTGATTCTAAGGGAACAAACATACAAATAAGTAAATGAAAGATGCAGTGACACTCCAACCAGAATCATAGACCATGCTCAACAACAAGGTAGAGTTTAAAAACATGTTTAGACTCACTGGTAACCATTAATCAAGATTGCATTTGGGCTTCCAATGTTCAAACTGTAAATACATGGAATTAAGTGACAATACAACCTTCAGATGACAACTTCTAATCGCCTTCTTTTCGTCCTCCTCCTGCTCTTTGCTTCCTTACTTCCTTGAGTGAAGGTGCACCATTAAATTCCTGTAAAGTTATTGGAAGTTGCTTGTTCCCACAGCACTTTGAGAAATAGTTAGCTTGCATGTGCTTGTGTCTTATGAACTCGATTTGGTGTGTGAATACCAAACTTAGTTCCTTGCTTAGTACACAATCTTGCATATATGCTGACACACTCATATCTTGTTGTTAACAAAACAATTATTAACTAAAGTCTAACTATATCTAAGTGGTTTCCCTCGATTGGTTAGAGCTAGCAATGCATTTTGGGAGCGGGTGTAATTCTAACTAAATGTCCTTTTGGTGGAACACCAAACTTAGAATTACACTGTCTCCTTTGATTGTTCTGGTGTGAGACACCAAACTTAGCTCCTTGCAATACAGGGGAAACAACTTGTGATCTTTATTGAAATAAAGATAAAAATGAACTACCTGAGGTTGGGTTGCCTCCCCAAAGCGCTTTTTTATCGTCGCTAGCTCGACGAGTCCTCACTTACTTGAGATGGTATTTCACCCTGGGGTTTTCCCCCGTGTTGCCCAGATAATGCTTGAGTCTTTGTCCATTCACTGTAAAAGTCCTTTCTGAAACTTCATCCATGACTTCTACGTGTCCATACGGCGAGACCTTTGTGACAAGAAAGGGTCCGGACCACCTTGATTTGAGTTTTCCTGAGAACAGTCTTAGTTTGGAATTGTGTAGGAGCACTCGCTGCCCCCTTTCGAAACCCTGGGTGCAAGATGTGAGTCATGTCTTCTCTTTGCCTTTTCCTTGTACATCTTGGTATTTTCATAGGCTTGTGACCTGAATTCCTCCATCTCTTGCAGCTGCAAGATTCTCTTTGCACCAGTAGCAATGCTGTCAAAATTTAGTATCTTGATAGCCCATAGAGCCTTGTGTTCTAGCTCCAGTGGTAAGTGACAAGCTTTACCAAACACCAGCTGATATGGGGACATTCCAAGTGGTGTTTTGAATGCTGTTCTGTACGCCCAAAGAGCATCATCCAACTTCTTTGACCAATCCTTTCTTGATGCACCCATAGTCTTTTCCAGAATCCTTTTTAGTTCTCTGCTGGATATCTCAGTTTGTCCACTTGTTTGGGAGTGGTAAGGTGTGGCTACCTTGTGTTTTACCCCATATCGTAGGAGAAGAGCCTCTAACGGTCTGTTACAAAGTGGCTCCCTCCATCACTGATGAGGGCTCTTGGGACTCCAAACCGGCTAAAGATATTCTTCCTGAGGAAGTTCATAACCACCTTGTTATCATTTGTTGGAGTTACAATCGCCTCTACCCACTTGGAGACATAATCCACAGCTACTAAGATGTACTTGTTTGCATGTGAAGTTGGAAACGGCCCCATGAAATCTATTCCCCACACATCAAATAATTCCAGCTCTAAGATGAAATTTTGTGGCATGGCATTTCTTTTGGGCAAGTTTCCCGCTCTTTGGCATTCATTGCAGCTTTTTACCAGTTCCTTGGCATCCTTGAAAAGGGTCGGCCAAAAGAACCCACTTTGTAGAACCTTTGCTGCAGTTCTGTCCCCTCCAAAGTGGCCTCCATAACTTGAGCTGTGGCAATTCCATAGGACCTCTCGTCCTTCTTCCTCCGAAACACATCTTCTGAGGACTCCATCTGAACACTTCTTGAAGAGATACGGCTCGTCCCAGACAAAGTATTTTGCATCATTCATGAGCTTTCTTTTCTGATGTTTATGTATCTCTGGTGGTAAAGCCCCAGTTGCTTTGAAGTTGGCTATGTCTGCAAACCATGGAGCCTTGTGAACTATCATTAATTGCTCATCAGGGAAGAGCTCGTTCACATGAGTATCATGTGCCCCACCTTCATCCTGAGGGATTCTAGAGAGGTGATCTGCTACCTTGTTCTCCACTCCTTTCTTGTCTCTGATTTCAATATCAAATTCCTGCAACAATAAGATCCATCTTATTAGTCTCGGTTTTGATTCTTGCTTAGCAAACAAATATTTAAGTGCTGCGTGATCTGTGAAAACAATCACTTTTGCACCAATGAGGTATGATCTAAACTTGTCAAATGCGAAAACTATTGCCAGCAGTTCCTTTTCGGTTGTGGTATAATTTCTTTGAGCATCATTAAGGACCTTGCTGGCATAGTATATCACATGGACTAAGTTATCTTTCCTCTGTCCTAACACTGCCCCTATTGCAAAATCAGATGCATCACACATCAGTTCAAATGGTAAGTTCCAGTCAGGTGGGAAAATGATAGGTGCAGATGATAACCTCATTTTCAAGTTTTCAAAAGCTAACATGCATGTTTCATCGAAGACAAATGGTGTATCAGATACAAGAAGATTGCTTAAGGGCTTGGCTATCTTTGAAATATCTTTAATAAACCTTCTGTAAAAACCAGCATGCCCTAAAAAGCTCCTAATTGCCTTGACATCACTGGGTGGAGGAAGTTTTTCAATAAGTTCAACTTTGGCTCTGTCTACCTCAATGCCTTGGTTAGAGACCTTATGACCAAGGACTATTCCTCCTGTCACCATGAAGTGACATTTCTCCCAGTTCAAGACCAGGTTGGTCTCTTGGCATCTTTTCAATACCAAGGCAAGGTGCTGTAGGCAGCTAGGAAAAGAATCTCCAAATACTGAGAAGTCATCCATAAAGACTTCGATGAATTTCTCTATCATGTCTGAGAAGATAGAAAGCATGCAGCGTTGGAAAGTTGCAGGCGCATTACATAGCCCAAATGGCATTCGCCTGTAGGCAAACACTCCATATGGGCAAGTGAATGAGGTTTTCTCCTGGTCTCTAGGATCAACCACTATTTGGTTATATCCCGAATAACCATCAAGAAAACAATAATATGCGTGGCCTGCAAGTCGTTCCAACATCTGATCCATGAATGGAAGGGGAAAATGATCTTTTCGTGTAGCTTCGTTGAGTTTTCTGTAGTCTATGCACATCCGCCATCCAGTGACCGTCCTTGTAGGGATTAATTCGTTCTTCTAATTTTGAACTACAGTGATTCCTCCCTTCTTTGGGACAACATGTACAGGGCTGACCCATGGGCTGTCTGAGATAGGATAGATCACCCCTCCCTGCCATAACTTCATAACTTCTTTCTGCACCACCTCTTTCATGATTGGATTCAGCCTTCTTTGAGATTGAATGGACGGTTTGGCATCCTCTTCTAGCAGTATCTTATGCATGCATATGGCTGAACTGATTCCTTTTAAGTCAGCAAGAGCCCATCCAATGGCATCCTTGTGCTTCCTCAATACTTGGAGTAGTTCATCCTCTTGATTCTAGCTGAGGGATGAGCTTATGATCACTGGGTAACTTTCATTTTCTCCTAAGTATGCATATTTGAGAGTAGGTGGCAGTGCCTTGAGCTCAAGTTTGGGTGCTTCTGACTTTTGATTCTCTAATTTTGGTGCTTCTTGTATATGAATTTCTGCTGTTACCACCTCTTCACTTGATTCATACTCCTCTTCCATGACTCTCTCTGGCTCTTCTGGTCTTTCTTCTTCGAAGCTCTCCTGCACTTCTTCCTCAAGTGCATCTAATCTCATGCATTCCCCGAATTGTTCTGGTGGGTAACACATGGCCTTGAATACATTGAATGTCATCTTCTCATTGTGTAATCTTAAGGTAAGATCACCTTTTTGGACATCAATGACAGCTCCAGCAGTGGCCAGGAAGGGTCTTCCCAGGATAATGGAGGCCTTGGCTTCCTCCTGCATGTCCAACACTACAAAATCGGCTGGAAATATGAAGTCTCCCACCTTCACCAACAAATCCTCTACTATGCCGTGAGGGAACTTGAATGATCGGTCTGCCAATTGTAAGGCCATTTTTGTTGGTTTGGCCTCCTCGATCTTCATCTTCCTCATCATGGCTACTGACATCAAATTGATGCTGGCTTCTAAGTCACAGAGAGCCTTCTCTACTGTGATCTCACCTATGACACAGGGGATCTGAAAACTCCCTGGATCCTTCAATTTTTGGGGTAATTTGTGTTGAATGATAGCACTACATTCTTCGGTCAGTATCACAGTTTCGTTGTTCTTCCAGCTTCTCTTCTTAGTCATGAGCTCCTTTAAGAACTTGGAATAGAGAGGCATTTGTTCTATTGCTTCAGCAAAGGGTATGTTGATTTGTAGCTTTTTGAAGATTTCTAAAAATCTCAAAAATTGGTTGTCATCTCCCTTTTTCTTCAATTGCTGAGGGTATGGAACTCTCGGGACATCCGGCTTCGGCTTCCCTTCTTCTTTTTGCACTTTAGAAGTTGGGGCTTGATTTCCATCTTGCTTTTCTCCTTCATCAATTGAGTCTTCTTCTAGTGTCTTCTGGTCAAATTCCTTCAGTTTCTTCCCACTCCTAAGAGTGATAGCTTGACACTCCTCTTTTTTGCTTCGGTTGTTGCTAGAAGTCTGATTGAATAGGTAACCAACTTGTGTCTCAAGCTTCTCGATGGCAGCATCTTGGTTCTGCATATTTGACTGCACTTCCTCTCGGAATGTTTTACTATCTTGGATGTCTCTGCATATGCTTTCAAGTAAGGTTTCAATCTTAGAGATTTTGTCATCAAATGAAGAATGGGCTGTATTGTTGTTGGGGTTGTGACGTCTCTAATTTTGGCCTTGGTCTTGTTGATTCCCCCAACCAAAGTTTGGGTGATTCCTCCATCCAGGGTTGTAGGTCTTTGAGTAATGATCATGGTTCTGTCTAGGTGAATTCCCAATGTAGTTGGCTTGCTCAAGGTCCTTTTTTTCAACTTCTTCTTGGGTTGTTGATGAGGTGGTGATTGCTGCCACTTGGTTCCTCTCCATCTTCTTAGTGAGGTCAGCTAACTGCTTGGTAATGAGCTTGTTCTGAGCTAGCAGAGCATCCACACTGTTTAGCTCCATTACTCCCTTAATGTTCCCTCTTTCGGAAGCATAGAAGTAGTCATTCTCAGCTACAGTTTCAATGACATATATGGCTTCTTCAATGGTCTTCTTCTTGTTCAAGGATCCTCCAGAGGAATGATCTACTACCTTCTTTGATTCATATGACAAGCCTTCATAGAAGATATGCAACTGCACCCATTCATTAAACATATTTGGTGGACACCTTCTTGTTAGGTCTTTGAACCTTTCCCAAGCTTCATAAAGTGTCTCCCCATCTTGCTGTCTGAACGTCTGTACTTCAGTTCTCAGCCTATTGATCATTTGCGGGGGGTAAAACCTTGCCAAAAACTTATTCACTACCTCCTCCCAAGTTGTCAGGCTTTCTTTTGGGAAGGATTCGAGCCATTTGAATGCCTTGTCCCTGAGTGAGAAAGGGAACAAGAGCAGCCTATAGACATCCTGGTGGACTCCATTGGACTTCACTGTGTCACAAATTCTCAAGAAGATGGTCAAGTGTTGATTCGGATCTTCTTGAGCACCTCCTCCAAATGAGCAATTATTCTGCACAAGAGTGATGAGCTGAGGTTTTAGCTCGAAATTGTTGGCATGGATGGTTGCCTTTTGGATGCTACTTCCGCAGTTCCCTGGGTTTGGGTTGATATAAGAGCCCAAGACTCTTCTATCCTCCCCACCAGGATTTGCTCTACCTCCTCCACCATGGTTGTGAACCTCTTCCTCACGATGGTCTTCCATGGTTGTTTCAAAGTATTCTTCAAAGTGTTCCTCCTCTTCTTCAGCACCAACCACACGTTTTTCTTTTGCCTCCCTTCTTAATCTCAAGAAGGTTCTCTCAAGTTCAGAATCAAAGGAAGTTGAAGCCCCGCCTCTTCTCCCTGTCATACAACCAACAGAGTACAAGCAAAGAAAAGAAATGCAGAGAGTATTTCGTTAGGATTACTGTCAGTGTCAGTGATGCATTATATCAAACAGTTAGTGGGGTTAGTGAACTGAATTGTAAATAACAAAGAAAAACTAAGAAACAGGGGAGGGGAGAAATTAACTAAGACAGAAAGCAAATTACTCAAACAGAAAATTAAATCAAACAAAACAAAAATGCTCAATCTAGTGATCCTCTAATGTAATCATTGTCGATGCACAATCAATCCCCGGCAACGGCGCCATAAACTTGATCGGGGGAAAATTTGTCTCTCAACAAATCTCCATTCGGCAAGTGTACCGAATTTGTCGTCAAGTAAAAACTCACAATAGAGTGAGGTCGAATCCCACAGGGATTGATTGATCAAGCAACTTTAATTAGAGGAATGTTCTAGTTGAGCGAATCCATGAATAGAGTTGATACTTGCAGAAAATAAAACGGCTGGGAAAGTAAATGACTGAAAGTAAATTGCAGAATTGTAATTGGGAATGGGGGAATTGCTCATAAAAGTAAATTGCAGAAATTAAAGAGAATGGGTAAGATCGGAAATGGGGAGTTCATTGGGCTCAGGAGATGTTGCATTCTCCGGATCAATTTCATTCTCATCTCTTCCTCAATCAATGCACTCATTGATCTCCTTGGCAATCTTAAGTGATTGAACAACAATTTCTTGTGGTTCAATCTCTCAAATCTTGATCAATAGCCAATTCCTTGGTCAATTGCTCATGAGAAGAGATGAAGTATGATCACTGATTATACCACATGCATTTCCAAAATCAAGTGTTGAGAGGGTTATAGCCACATACCCATCCACACCCAATTTGGTCTGGCATGAGAAAGCATTTCTAGCTGATCTCTTCATTCCTCTTTCAAGGTTCCGAAGAGATCCAAGTTTGAATAGCTTCTTTTCCAAGATAACTATCCAATTGGATAAAGATCGAAAGCTTTCAAGTAAAATCAAGAGGAAAGATAGAAGAAGAATAATGAAAACTAGTATTGATCCATCAAATTACAACAGAGCTCCCTAACTCAATGAAAGGGGTTTAGTTGTTCATAGCTCTAGAAATCAAAATCAAAGATGGAGAATACATCATAAAGCTAGAAGTGCAGAGAAAGTAAAATACAAAGAGTAGTTCTATTTCCTAGCTCTCCGTCCCCTAAACAATTCAAAGCTACTCCTATATATACTACTCTTCTCAGCTTCTAGTTGGCTCTTCTAATCTTGGGCCTTTGGATCTTGAGTTTGAAGCAGTTCCTTTCTTCATTTGGGCTTGGCTTTACTTGTAGAGAGAAAGTGTGAAGTGGGTCGAGACTTTAGCTCAAGACGTTATGGGTTTTTAACATTTAGTGAAAGTATAAGTTTGAGAACGTTAGTGACACTTAACATTGTCACTAACGTTCCAATGCACCCCTTTGCCTCACGTTAAAGTCCACGTTAACTAGGTTAACGTCGCTTCTAACGTGGCTTTTGCCAACCTTCGAGAACGTTAGTGACACTCAACATTGTCACTAACGTTCCAGTGTGCCTCTTCTTGCTTCACGTTAAAGCCCACGTTAGCTAAGTTAACGTGGCTTCTAACGTGGCTTTTGCCAACCTTTGAGAACGTTAGTGACACTCAATATTGTCACTAATGTTCCAATGTGCCCATAGGTCACACGTTAGAGTCCACGTTAACTAGGTTAACGTGGCTTCTAACGTGGCCACTCTTAGCCATCCTAACGTTAGTGACAATGTTGAGTGTTACTAATGTTGGCCCATCCTTCATTCTTCATCGTTAGCTTCCACGTTAACCAAGTTAACGGGGAAGTTAACGTGGCTCTTGGGGGTCGTGTGGTTGCTTCAACGTTAGTGACAATGTTGAGTGTCACTAACGTTGTCGACAACTCTTCGTCTCTTACGTTAGCTCCCACGTTAACCAAGTTAACGTGGGAGTTAACGTGGTACTTTGCACCTTAGGCCAACGTTAGTGACAATGTTGAGTGTCACTAACGTTGGCTTCTCTTCCCCCTTTAACGTTAAAGGCCACGTTAACTAGGTTAACGTGGCTCCTAACGTGGCCATTTGTGAGCAATTGCCAACATTAGTGACAATGTTAAGTGTCACTAACGTTGGCTCAACTTCTCTTCTCCACGTTAGAGTTCACGTTAACTTAGTTACGTGACTCCTTAACGTGGCATTGATGGCTTTTGAGAGTGTTATTGGCAATCACTTTTCTCCTTAGCCTTGCAAGTTACTCCCATTCTTTGCTTCTTTTGTCCTGAAATCAAGCAATAAAGTGCATCAAAGTTCTAATCCAAGTCATGGGGGATGCAATATCAATTTTGTCATTAAAATCATGCAAAATCCTCATGAAATCATGTAAAATGCACAATGCATGCTTGAATCAGGATGTAAATGATTTTCTACCCAAAACTAGCTTATTTCCTAAGAAAATGCAATGAAACTACCTAAAAATAGTAAAGAAAAGGTCAGTGAAACTAGCCAAAATGCCCTGGCATCAGTTTACTCATTTTTTGTAAACCTAGATTACTAGTTTAGTATTTAAACAACTTTTAGAGACTTATTTTGTATCTCGTGACATTTTTAGATCTGAACTTTGTACTCTTTGACGGCATGAGTCTCTAAACTCCATTGTTCGGGGTGAGGAGCTCTGCATCGTCTCAATGAATTAATGCAATTATTTCTATTTTCTATTCAAACACGTTTGTTTTTATCTAAGATGTTCATTCGCACTTCAATATGAAGAAGGTGATAATCCGTGACACTCATCACCATTCTCAACCTATGAACGCGTGCCTGACAACCACCTCCGTTCTACATTAGGTTGGATGAGTATCTCTTGGATTCCTTAATCAGAGCCTTCGTGGTATAAGCTAGAATCCATTGGCAGCATTCTTGAGAATCTGGAAAGTCTAAACCTTGTCTGTGGTATTTCGAGTAGGACTCAGGGATTAAATGACTGTGACGAGCTTCAAACTCACAAGGGTTGGGCGTAGTGACAAACGCAAAAGGATCAATGGATCCTATTCTAGCATGAGTGAGAACCGACAGATGATTAGCCGTGCAGTGACAGCGCACATGGACCATTTTCACTGAGAGGACGGATGGTAGCCATTGACAACGGTGATCCACCAACACAAAGCTTGCCATAGGAGGAACCTTGCGTGCGTGAAAAAAAGACGGGAGAAACAGAGATTCAGAAGACAAAGCATCTCCAAAACTCCAACACATTCTCCATTACTGCGTAACAAATACTCATTTCATGCTCTTTCACTTTTTACAATTGAAACTAAAGAAACCTATTGGTATCCTGACTAAGAATAATAAGATAACCATAGCTTGCTTTAAGCCGGGAATCTCCGTGGGATCGACCCTTACTCACGTAAGGTATAACTTGGACGACCCAGTGCACTTGCTGGTTAGTTGTGCGAAATTACATAGTGTGAGTGTAATTTTCGTGCACCAATTAGCTTAGGTGCTAGTGAGAGGTGTATCATTTAAGTGTGGAGAAGTTTGGAAACATTGGTTGAGATAAAGGTGCATTTTTGTATTTTTCTTAAAAATCTTGGGAATTGGGTACATATTCATGCATTCAATACTTAAACCATATGCATTATCTCTTGTGTATATATTATGTTATATAAAATAAAAAATAAAAAGAAAAAAATATTAAAAAATAAAAAAGGAAAAGAAAAAGAAAAAAAAGAAAGCAATAAAAAAGGACAAAATACCCTAAAGTAAAGTAAAATAATAACAATGTATATGTGTTGTGATTAAAAAGGGAATGAATGAGTGTGTAATGAATAATGGGTAGCTAGTTTTGTATTAGAGTTAAATAGGTTGTCATAGGTTAGGTGAAAAGTTTAAGTTAATCAAAGATTCAAATTTCAAACTCACTTAGCCATATATATCCTTACCTTGACCCTAATCCCATTACAACCTATGAAAAAGTCCTCATGATATTTGTATGCATGCTTTGAATAATTGTTGATTGTTAGAAGAAAAACAAATCTTGAAAAACATAATTAGAGAAGAATTCAATGAATCAACCCTAAATACTTTAGCGACTAGAGCGTATACACTTCCGATGAGGGGTTTGATTGCTCAATCGTATGCTTCCACCTATTATCATCTCTTATCTTGCAAGTTTGTAATTCTTTCCAATAACTCAATTCAATTGTGGATTTGATTTGATTGTTATTACTTTAGCCCTTATATTCATATATGTATTCTTGAAAATTGATTCATTTTGACCAAGTAGTTGCATGCATTGCATATAGGTTATTTATTTTGAATAAATTAAATGTTAATACCTCTTTCTTGTATTTTTCTTGGGTTTTGCATGAGGACATGCTATTATTAATATATCCAACTTCCTAGCCTTCGCACCGACCCATTTTATTTCTTGTAGGCACATGATGTTAACCTTCCTCGTTGTCATGGTATCCACCACTGCCATGGATTTTTCTATTAGAGTGCCTATGTTCCATATCCCAAATCTCAACCTTTTGTTGCTTCGACATTTACCTTTTTCTTTGTGATTAGCTTATTTCCCCTCATCCTTTCATGAAAATGCGAGAATCCTTATTCATTTAATACTACACTCAGGCACCGATGCATCGGCTCTTTCTTATTTGACACTGTATGCGAGCCATATGTAGCGTGTTGCTTCCGGAAAACAACCTAGTTTTAGCGCAATAACGTCTTTGATCCATGTTATGAAGATTCGACTAAATTTTTATGTTGGGTATCGAAGGTCTAACACAACCATCCTCCTTTATCCGAGTTTGAGACTGGCTATGTACCGCAGGTGTAGTAGTGGCAGAGTTGAAAAAGTCTACTATGTAGATCTAAAAAAATATCCACACGTATATATTTTATGTGTTTAATTTAGATTAATGACACCAGGCGTTTGCAATACGTTTGAACATTTCAAGTGAAGTTGTGTCAATCATGACACTAGCAAAAAGTTGCATAATTTTGTTTCATTTTAATAACATGAATTAGTTGCTATAATTTGCAGTTAATAACTAGCTTTTTTTTTTTACTTGCTATGTTATTAGATCATTCAACAAGTTAGTTCTTGATAGTTCATGTTTATTTTTTATTGTTGGTTTGTCATTGGAATCAACATTAAAGAACTATTTAATTTTTTTTAATTAATAATAATTTTTAAATTTAATATATTTAAATTAATCTAATTTTTTTTAAAAGAGGTGAACAAATTTTAGTTAAAAAAATTAGAAGTTACAATTTTTTTAATTATTTTATATAATTTAATAAATAAATATATTTATTATTTAAATATAATATTATATTAATAAAGGATAAAATTGTCTATTATAAAACGTTAATTCATTTGATAAGTATTTCAAACATTGGAATTCAATTTAATTCTATAATTTTATTGTTTTATTTCAAACACTAAAATTTAATTCAATTTTGACTAAAATTTAATTTTTTTTTTTTTAGAATTCAATTCAATTTTATACCATTAAAAATAAACTGTTTTTACACCCAAATCAAAGAACAAAGTGATAGTGAAATAATAAGGTTTCTTATACTCTCGTAACTATAAATACAAAACTTTGAAGACAAAAGATTAAGAAGTGTTACCAAAAAAAAGTAATTATATTATTCTAAATTCTCAGTTCTATATTTTCTTTTTAAATCATTTGCTTGGCTTTTCATTTTAACTTCTGTTTTTTATGTTTTTTCTCTTCTCCCCATGATCAAAATACATATTTTCTTTTGAAATCCACTAGTCAGGATGATCACTCTTAACATTTAGATTATTATTGATATCCTGTCCATAATGTGTGTATTTAAGAACTTGCCTAGTTACACGGAATATTCTCTACTTTTTCTCCTCTAATAAAGATTCAAGATGACATTAAAACGCCACTTGAGGTGCGTGGTTCGTGGAAATATTTTCATTCCTAGGAATGTCTTTTTATATTGCAAACCAGACAACAACAAAAATCTCTCCCTAATTTTAAAAAATAAAAAATAAAGCGATAGAAAACAAATTTTTATTATTTTTTACTATTTTTTTCTTTGAAAATTTTTAAAAGCAAGAAAGGACTTAAAGCTAACATTCCCAAGTTCATAATCCTAAGAATGTGAAAATACTGATGAACCACACATCCTATACCATTTCTAAGAGCTCAAACATGGTCCAAGGGTTCTTTCCCAGAGATATTTTCCCAAGATAAATTTTAACCGTGTATTCGTTGACATCTTGCTATTTGGCAACTCATTTGCTAGGGAGATAAATGAAACTTAGGGTAACATTTCAGTGTAATTGTTGATATGCATATACCACATCAAGCAACCTTAGAATTTTGTCAACATCTTCTCCATCTTCCATCGGTAGTTCTCTTAAAAACGCGAGGCTGCTTCTCCGGAAAGGTGTCTGTCCAGTATGGATGCGCAATCAAATAATTCCACTGCCTGAAAATGGTAAGTTAGATTGATATCTCTCGGAATATTACAAACAAGAGAAATTCAAACAATGTGCTAGAAACGATGAAAACATTATCATAACTAAGGTAGGTATAGGATATAGGCAAGGACGTATAAAAATAAAAATTAGAAAAAATTCCACTTCCCTGATTGAAAGATGTTAAAATGACACTACTCTCTCCTCAATTTGTAAAATATACATTCATTTCACTTATAACTTTTAAAAAATCTCATTTTTAATTCATTTTAAATTTTTTGTCTCTAACGTTTTCGTCCTATTTAAGTTCCTAATGTTTCAAAATTGTCTCAATTTTGTCCCGCCGTTAATTCTGTTAATGGATCCCTAACGGCAGGACAACATTGAATCAATTTTGAAATATTAGGGACTTAAATAGAACGATTGAAACGTTAAGGACAACTTTGAAACTTATCCCAAACGTTGGGAACAAAAACTATACTTTATTCAAATTTAAAATGGATTAAAGAATAAGTTTTTTAAAAGTTATAAGAGAAAGGAGTGTACATTTTACAAATAGAGAATAGAAGAGTGTCATTTTAGCATCTCTCAAAGAAGAGGAGTGTAATTTTCTCTAAAAATTATATCTATTGTGTTTGTTTCCCAATAAATTATTTTTTTGGATTTTAAGTTAAAATACAAAACTTACAATAATTATTTTGTTAAATTTGAGATTAAAAACATAATAAATAAATTCAATATAAAAGATAAATAGTGATAATGAACTATGTGATATAACCAGGTAAATACTAAATTGAAACTTAACTTTAAATATAAATGAAATTTTTAATGTTTTTTTTAAATTATTTGAGATAAATATTATCTATCTACTAATATTATTTGCAAGATTTGTTTATTTTAACATTTAAATGGTCTTGTCTTTTTCAAAGTTAGGAATGAGACTCGAACCCGAGTCTTCTAAGTGAGGATGGGAGACTATGTCATTTGAATTATAATTCTTCGGCATTTAAATGGTCTCGTTTGTAGAAACGGTTTGGTCAAAAATGTTTAAACCGCAAATATTGTAACAAATGAACTCCGTAATCGAGTAGAAAATAAAGAATACATGAATAATAATTTAAATAGATATATACAAAAAGGGGAAAAAGTGAAAAACTTAGAAACTATTTTTTAACCAATATATTTTTTTCTTTCAGTTTTCTTTCTCTTCCTATATATCAATTCAAACTCTTAAGTCTTGCTTGTTCATTAGTTAGTTAGCTGATTATTGATAAAAATAAAAAATAATAACAATAATTTCCTAACAAAACTGTTAAGATTGACATTTAATCATATTGAAAATAAAAAGAAAAAATCATAAATTAATTTTTCATCATTTAAAATATACTTTTCATATACATTCTCAAATTTAGGGGTATATATATATATATATATATATATATATATATATATATATATATATATATATATATATATATATATATATATATATATATATATATATATATATATATTCAATTTCAAATAGCAAATATATTATGCTAAAAATAAATTTTATCTACTATATAATTTTGGCTTCAACTACCAAAATTTTCTAAATCTGTCATTGGGTAGGATGGTAGTCAGGATACTAGGATGTAGTTGGGGTTCTGAGCGAGGTTGCGATGATTGCAGGGTGGTGGAAGGTGGTAGCAATGGGCTGAAGTGGGGTTGTAATAGTTGTGACCTTGTGGGACTGAGATTCGAATGGTGGTGGCAGTGGTGGTGGTCGAGTGAGGTGTGTTGATGATGATGGAGGGAAAACAATGGCATGATGGTAATGGTGGTGGTGATTATATGTATAGAAGGATAAAATCTGAAAAAGAAATTGGTAACAATAAGGATAGAATTGAAACTAAATTTAAATAGGGTAAAATATATTATTTGTCTGTTAAGTTTGTCAAAGTTTCAAAAATACCACAAAATTTTATTTTGTTTTAATTTTGTCCCAAACATTTTTTATTTATATCAAATGAATCCCAACTAAATTTTCAGGAAGTTTAAAATCAATTTAGCAATAATGCTTACAACTAGGTGCCAGTTACTTGTGGTCAGGGACAAATTATACTTTACAGTTTACACATTTAAATATTAGTGACAAAATTAAATCAAATTAAATATGAGGACTATTTTTTAAATTTTTGAAAAATATTAAGAATAAAAAATATACTTTATATTAATATATTCGCAGCAAAGAACTCAAGCACTCAATCTAAGAGCCTAAGCATTTTCCATTACACTAAATTGATTCAACTGCTCCTTTTGTCTCTCTCAACATCTCTTATGAAATCAAAGCAATACCATCCCTTTCTGGCTTCTATTGATAAGTGAAGAACTCAGTTGTTTAGTTTGCTTTGAGAATTTTGGGAACGTGTATCTTCTTCCACATACTTTCTATCGGGTATTTTATTGCACTTTCTTATTCTCTGTATCAATATCTTCAAATTGGTTTATCCAAGATTTATGAGCTAGTTAACTCGATTATTTTTATCATAATTCTGAAGACCAAAATTTATTGGTATTTCCATTTAACAAATAAATATTTGGAAGTTTTCAACATTTAAAAATCAAGATCAACCATAAGTTTTACCTCTTCAAATTGTCCACAAAATCTGAGCCCTCGGCGGTAGGTGAGGTGGAGCATATTGAAAGAATTTCTGAATCTGTATAATGCAGAAGCGACAAAGCAGCATAGTACTGACGATGAGTCCTAAAATCATGAGAAGGAGAAGCATCAGCAATCATATACTTACAACAACTAAACCTTGTCGCACTAGAGGGGTTATCAAACAATGTCATTAAAGGAAAGGATTTTCACCAACTAGCATGGCTTTTCACAAAAATTCCAAGTTACCATCTGCAAGGAGCAATTTGAAACTGGTCAGTTGCAGTATCATATGTCTCTATTAACTTCCCATTCCAACTGGTATCTTCATAAGAAGCAGACACTCGTATTCTTCTGACAATTTCATCTGGGCATCTGGTACTTGTATGAAAACTTGCAGGGATGATATTTCCTGAAGTAGTCTCAACCTGAAATGGTGCATAGGAGTCAAGAAGTTAGAATCACATACTTTTGGTTTAGAATGGACATGGAGAAGCATGATTTCCCAGACACAGGTGGAAATCTATGTGAGAGGATCTTTGTGTAAAATTGAGTGGGAATTCACATTTTCTCCAGCTGAGGACATGAAACAAACAGGCACTTCATGTTTTGAGTATACAAGTAACTGTTTCAAAAGAATAGACCACAATCACCACATCATTATAACTAAAAAAAATTACTCGTGTTACTATAAGAAGTATTTATACTATGCTAGTGTGAATAAAAAATTGTCTCGCCCAACAAAAGAGTCCGCGGATCCCATCATTAGTAACAACCTCAGCAGCTGGCCAATGCATTTAAGTAGTTGTACCACTGAAGTTTTAACCAATGTTATCATGCATTTTTAAATTGTCAAGATTGTTTTTATCCAACTGAAGAGAAAAAAAGTATGAATGAGTAGTATCAATCTTTTGAAAATATTAGGCCTCTTTATATTATCTGGAATTTTAAAATCACAAAAAAAAATATTACTATTGATGATTGATGATAACAGTACACATGCATGTATGTAAAGCTGGCGGAGAATAACCAGCTCCATATGCTTTATGCAAATAGTTATATGAAGCTAAATAAGAGGGTTATCAACTTAGCAGTTATCACATATCATTAGTGAAGTAGACGCCAAAAGAAGAATTAAAATCAGGAGTTGACCACAAATCCATTGAACAACGGGTAAGCATTTCCATTGGAATCCCTTCTGGTATTATGTCCAAGAACACAAATAGTCCGAATGTGAAACTTCTCCTCTCTTGCCCATAAAGTCTGAACAATTTTTGTGCACAAAGGAAAGGAATGATCACCGAATTCTGCTTGGGCTTCTGATTCAGTGCTAGCCTTGGCATGCTGTACAAAAAGTTCAATAGACAGCTTCAATTCTTGTGTTTCTGGTGGAAAAGTACATCATAAAAATTCACTAACAAAGGGTGAGGCCCATTCACACCTGCAGAGAAACTTCTTCAAAACCACCAATTATATGCACCTATATTCAAATCATGTTTTCTGACTCAGATAGATGACATGATATAATTCACCATCGAAATTAGAAATCAAGATAAGGAAACATACATCGAACTCGGTGTCCAAGCCATCAACTAGTTGTGATAGCATTTGAGAGAGGCCCATTTCTACAATTTTTGGTGAATCCATATGAGCAACTGATGTCCTGCAGTGTTGAATTAAGATATACCAACATAAATTAAAACCATGGAGAACGAGTATACGTTGAACTTGATATGCAGTGGATTTATCATCTATAAATTAACCAATCCTTACTCCTTACATTCCATTCCTTCGGTTCCGAATAACAAGGCCAACACAAGTTGTTGCTTCATCAGTGCCAACAAACTAGGTTTACAGGAATAGGAGGAAATAAATTCAACAAACAGTAAGTTAAACAACGACGACAACAATAATAAATGTAAAACTCAGCAGCATAAGCAATTGAAAGACAAATTGGCAACCATACTCCTGGATCTACTAACTACCACATTTTTTAGAAACAAAAGAATCAATTTCATTTAAAATGGCACTATATTTCATAGAAATTGAAGAATAAGATATCCTTAGTACAAGAAAGGGATATGCCAAAAAATAAATAAATAGAGCAAAACTCTTCAATCTCGCTGCATATCACAGACAGATATCCCTCTTAACAGACCATGTGTCTTGCACCAAGAAGATGCAAGACGTCTAATCCTTTCCTACAAAATTTGATTGCCCAAAATCCTTACATTAGACATGTGAGTGTTAATACACTAAACAGTGTCAGAAACAGCGCACTCCAATAAATATTTGGCATCCTTTCTTCTTCTAGAGCCAACAAATCTAATCAATGAAAACTTCGGATGAACCAACATTCATTAAATAAATAATACCAAAAAGTGAATTGCATGATAATTAGCCATAGAACAGTGCAAAAACAAATGGGCAGCTAACACTGAGCTAGCATTACACATGACGCACATAGGTTTATCAAGGTCAAGAAGAATCCTTTTCAAAGTGTGAGTTGGGAATTAAAAAAAGAAAAAAGAAAAAACCAGAGGACTCGAGACCAAGATACCAAGATATTTCATTTGAAGAAGACAATGTGATGGGTTCAAGGTTATTAAATCTGTACAACATAAAAGCTCTAGGTTGGATTATTGTGGAGAGAAGATAAATGATAAAGGCATTGAAAGACTGAATAATAGGAGGAATCGCTCGTCAAATGGCCCTCCTAAAGGTTGATATGGGAGCTATTACCTACCTCTAAGGAGAGCAGAGTTTTAAAGGTAGAGTAACCTTAGGAAACGAATTACCAAGCACTAGAATTTTTCACTAGAATGAGTATCTTATGAAGCTGTGTGTGCGTGTGCGTGTGCGTGTGCATGTATGTCACAAAATTGAGAGCAGAGGTTCGTTAAAAAAAAATTCAGCAAGTATTGCTTAGAGATGTACAACTAGTGGACGGGAGAGAGAAGTATTTCAAATACTTAAAACAATGGCTTCAATTTGACAGGTGCAACAAACTGACAAAGAGAGGTGCATTCTTTGGTGCGGATAGAAAAGAATGTGGACATGTATGTATGAAACTCATGATGGGTAAACAGTATCACATACCTCAACAACTGCAGGGTCAACAGTAGCATATTCTCTTTGGAATATATAAACCCATTTTGATCTTTCTAGAGTAGAGTCTTCAGACACTGAGAACTTCCTCTCGGGGATAGCTTTGAAAGAGTTCGAGGCTGATACCAAAATGGGATTTTCCAACAGAGCAAGTAGAATATCCTTTCCCTGTCAATTAGCAAGAATGTCAGACCTTAAGTATACGAATCACATGATTCTAAACTTATATTTTTAAAGCGGCATGACAAACCCCATAATTTACAATCATGCAAGCAAGAATTGATGCAGAGTTGTTTATCTTTTAATTTCTTCCAATATACTTTTGTTTTGGTTATTTCTTATTTTCTGCGAGTGTTGTCCACTTGTAAAGGGTAGCTTTCCAATTTATCAACCATGAATGATATCAATTTTCCTCTATCTCATTTTCTCTCGAATTCTGGTTGAGTGTTTATCAAATCAAGTTCTTGTCTCTTTTATTCCTAGCCTTGCCGTGAGTCCATTGGATCCTTTAGGTTCCCTGAGATTCATTTTTTTTTCTTTAATCTAAGTTTTATATTGCCTGCATCAAGAACTCACAGGATCATGCATCGCTTTCTTTTCTTTTCTTTTTTTTTTTCATTTTTTTCCTGGATGAAAAATAGAGGCATTCATTGAATACATTGCTTGTGAAATAATAACTTGCCTTCTAGTTGTTAGAATATGTTAGCATTACTTATGTATCCTACATTTCAGTTCATAAACACGAATAGAGAAATGGGAAAACAACCAAAAGCCATATATCTCTCCTGAGTCCTGATCCCCACACCTCAATTTTACTTCCTTTGTTTTTTCTTCTGTCCTTTGTGCTAAGATGTTGAAACATTTGCTGATCACATTCTAATAAATGACATATATCCAAAAATAAAAGGAAAATAAAAAATTGTAGTGGCTTTTCAGTTTCTTAGGCAAAAAGGGTAAGTGGAAAAGAGGATGCGAGTGAAATCGTGTACCTGAGATGTTGAAGAATAACGAGGAGAGAATGGAAGCCCATCAACGAAGATCATGATTTGGGTCTTCTCTGATTCTCTCAAATATTCCAGTGATATAGTGGTGGCTGTAGCCTGTAGTCTGTAAGAATCTCAAACAAGAAACTTGGGCACTGTTGAAGCATCACGTTTTGAGTTTTCACTCCCGTCTTCCTTTTGGTAAACCATTTTTTTATTTTTTATTTTTAATTATTTGTTTTAGAGTAAAACATTTTTGTCCGTAACATTTCTCCGTTAAAAATCATCCTATTTAACTCTTTAATGGTTTACAATTGTCTTAATATTGTTCTGTATTAGTAATATGTTAACAGAATTAACAGGATGATAATATTGAGATAATTTTATAAAAAAAAAATTTAAATAAGACGAAAATGTAGAAACAAAAATGATATATTATTTTTAGAAAAATTATCAAATTAAATAAAATGATAGTAAATTTTGTAATACTCTACCACACAAAATCTTACGTTATAGTTGTAAATTAAATGTGGTGAGGTACTACAACCTCTAAAAATAGAAAAGTACATAATATTTGAAAAATAATGATATATCTAAGAACATCAGAAGAATGATGACAGAACAACAACCGCATCGCACTCGCAAACGTCGACTCTATAAAGTTTCAGTACACAGAAACAAAAGAAATATATACAAGAGTTCAAAAGAAATACATAGCAAATACTAGTCACGCCCCAGCGAAGACAAGAACGGCTAGAGAGTATAATACAACATATTTCTCCATAATCAACCTCTAAGAGGAATATACAAGTTTATATTCAAAAGTGGAGAATATAAATATAATAACCACAAAGTACAAAATGTAAAGGAGTCTTCACTTTTCATAGAGAGTTCGGCATGCTCAACGAGGTGCGCCATGTCTTGTATCTGAAAAACAAGATCCGACAACGGGTGAGAACCCGAAGATTTCCAATAGGGTAATAATTCTAAATAGAGACTATGTAAAAAGATATGAATTTGCTAGACAATTTTAAACTCCAATCATTCAAGGTTCAAACCTAGGGTCCTTTCTAAATCTAAACATGGAAATCAGACTAAATCTCAACTAAATTAGGAATTTTAAATTCTCAACTCTGTTCAGTAAAAGTCATCAGTCATAACCAGTCATCCTTTCTCTCTATGTCACAACTGTCCAAATTAAGTAATTCTATATCAAAATTCAATCCCAATGGTATCGATTTATTCTTAATGTTAGTCTCAATTCAGAGCAAGTGGGACAAGTCACAACTCTTGCATCTACTCAGGGAGTTCAATCTCAACTCGGAGTCAATGGGGCGAACCACAACCCTTGCATTTACCCAAGGAGCTAAAATATCAACCTGGAGCAAGTGGGACAAAACCACAACCCTTGCGTGTACCCAGGCAACTCAATTATCAATCAAACTCATTTTCATAATCAATTATAATCAATACATCGCATCAATAACAACCCTTAGCATCATCACCGCCAGTATAAAGGATCTATCAGTTGTTCAAACACATACAAAAAATACAAAAAATACATAAATAGAGAGAACTATGGTGTAAGGTAAGGATCCCCTTCTTTGTTTTTCCTAGTATTGTAAAATTGCCTCTAGCGAGATAGTGGGAGGTTATGATCCCCTCCTTTGTTCCTCCTGGACATATGAGAACGTACCTCCTGGATAGACGCAAGGGTTGTGATTCGTCCCACTTGCTTCAGGTTGGTTAGTTGAGATTCTCTAGATAGATGCAAATGTGCGGTTTGCCTCATTTGCTCCGAGATGAGATGATTTAAGCTCCATCGGTAAAGGCAAGGGTGTTGTTCGCCCAACTTGCTCCAGGTTGAAGTGATTTTGAGCTTCTTGGGTAGATGCAGTGGTCGCCCCACTTGCTCTAGGATGGTATTTATGATTGATCTTAGTCTCCATGGACAAATACAGTGACTCGCCCCACAGGTTCCAAGTTGAGATTTGAGATTCCTTTGATCCAGTCGTGCGATGGATGATTGATTATTTATATATATCATATGCTTTGAGCTTTGCATCACTGGGCCTGTACAGGGTTCGCTACTGGACATGTCGGATTTGGCTGGATAACTGATAGATGATATCATTGGACATAGACAGACATGTATCATATGTATTTGTAGCATTTGTTTGAATATGCATTACTTTGGTTTGCCTAATTGCTTATATATGTCTATATGCTACATGATTTACATGTTGTATCTATTTCTTTAATTGTGCATTACTTGTATGCTTTGTATGTCTTTGCAACTGAGAGATCGCTCATGCTGGCAGAGGTGATACTAAGGGTAGTTTCATCAGTGATTAGGAGGTTTGGGTCGATAGAAGGTGAAGAGTTAGACTAGAAATAGAATCCCTTAGATAGAGTACCACATTTTTGGTTTAGTATGATCTTTAAGTTAAATATGAGTATCGGAGTTCTAGGAATACCTCTGGCTTTCTCGAGGCCTTATATGTTATCTCTATGGGGTACCTCTACCATGCTAAGAACTCTCGATTCTCATTCCATACGTGTTTGTTGTTTTTCATATGTAGGACATGTCGCGCCTCGTTGAGTGTGCTGGATTTGCTTTCTTGGAAGCAAAGATTTATCTTTTGGGCTTTTTATATTATGTATTTAGTTATATATGTGTACTTTCTCCGATTTTATATAAAAAATATTTTGTCCCTCTTAGAGGTTGAGTTTGGAGAATTAGGATTTGTATTCTGTCTTTTGGGTATGGTTGGGTTATATATATATATATATATATATATATATATATATATATATATATATATATATATATATATATATATATATATATATAGCCGGCCTTTTCTTAGCAGGTCGAGTCTGGAGCTTGCTATTTGTATCTTTGGCACTCTATATCATATATATCTTATACTTTTATACGTTGTTATCTGTTTCTTCTATGCTTTACGCTTTTCGAGTATGACGTTCTTGTCTGGTCTTGGTTTCACATGACTTTTTTCTTCAAGAGTCCTAGTTAAACTATTCTTCACATATATCTATGTATGTATTTTATTTTTGGAGGTCATAGCGCTTCACCACCTTTGATTTACATCCTAGGCATAAAACTCTGTGTGGTAAGGTGTTACAAGTGACGCAGCGAAAGTGGGTTGGACTCTCAATATGGTAAAAAAAAGTATATAGCCTTTAAGTTCCAAGATTCGAATATAGATATTGAGATGAAACTAGAAAGATCCATGTGATTGAACCTAAAATTGAATTTGAAACCTCTGTTATAATCCGTGGACCTCGCCGAATGTGATTTGGAGAAGTTACTCTTTAAACAATGGAATTTATGATTCTTGAATATGAAATTAAAAGCATTGCATTGATACCTCGATGGTTGGAACCTGATGATGACAAGTACGTGGTGACTTGATAGCCTTAGGACTGTTATGATGTGAAAGAAATATGGTTTAGGATGTGTTGTTAGTATATGTGAACGTAATTGATTTGAATTTACAGTTTGCTGCATCCAAAGGTCAGTAGAGAATTGAGGAATTAGGAGTTGAGGTAAAGAAGCACTATTCCCACCTATTTCCTTTTAGTGATTGAAATTTTGAAGGCAAAATTTTTATTAAGGTGGGTAGAATATAAAACTCAGGTAAATGATTAATAAATGAATTAAATAATAGCAAAAATGGTATGAATTTAATATTTATAATTTAGGAAATGCTGTTGAGAATTTAATTTAGAAAATAAAATTGAGAGAAAAATATAGTCAATCACAGAAAAACGCTTACCAGCATTAAAATTGCCTATATCAGTTTAAATCTATCCAGTACTGCGAGGGATTTTTTTTAATAAATAAAATAAATGTGATAATTACCAAAATTTTTATATATATATCTTTACACTGTAAACGAGATACATGAAATGCTCATCTCGTTTACAGTGTAAACGAGATAGATAGAAAACAAAGTGGCAGCAGCTATAAAAGGATGTGTAACCCTTGGTATTCTCCACAAACATTTTTCATCCTTTTCCTGCATGGTTTTTCTCACAAAAACAAAGCATTAATGTCCAGTAGTAGTCCATACATAGTTGTACTTATTTATCCTAACTGTCGTATGAGAAATGGCAACAATAGGGTGACATTTGAGTGTGAGAATCCGATATTGTTTCGCACTCAGCGTGTGAATACGTTGTCGGATTTGAAGAGTTTGATATTGAGCAAGTTTGGTGGTACAGAAGTGAGGGAGATCGGAAGGGTGGCGTATAGGTTGCTGGCACCCATGGGTAACGAAATCTTTCGGTTTTGGCTATTCCGACTTCAAGGGGACGAGCATGTGTGACTGATGTTCGACATCCATGGGAGGATCATGGTGGAGTAGGTAATGGAGATTTCCGTTACGGTGGGACATAGTGGTGGTGGTGGTTCCGTACACTCGACCTTTGTACAAGACGATTGACCTCTCACACTATCGCCCATTCATGTCGTCATTCCAGTGGATGAGGTAGAGGAGGGTGAGGAGGAGTTGGACAAGGATTACGTGGTGGATAGTACGGACAGTGATTCGTCCGATGGTGGGGATGAGGATGAGTTTGTTCCAGAGACACCTGCCCAGACTGTGGCACGCCATGTTCTGCAGCCACCTTACCCGATTCCGATACTATCGACAGTGCCAAGTCACTATCACAGTCTGAATCTGGACGCCATACATGAGAGGACTCCGTTTTCTGACACGGGTGAAGAGAATTACAACCTAGACAGCGGTGTAGAGTTTCGGGTCAGCCACAGGTTCAAAAGCCGAGAGGCAGTGCTTCAGGGTGTGAAGAACTACAGTATTTGCAGGAGTGTAGAGTACCGGGTGATCGAATCGGACCGGTGAAGTACCATGTGCAGTGTCGTCAAGCTGAGAGTGGGTGTCAATGGAGCCTCTGATGCGTTCGCATATTTGCTATATAAGCTTGTTGGTTTAGTTAGTTTTAGCTTAGTTTCATTCACTTTTTTTGAAATAAACAAGCAATTTTGTGAACTTTTCCTCCATGCATTCATGAACCAAGAACTAAGTGAAATCTGGCATAATCTATGCAAATGATTTAAGAAGCTTACATGCAAGTTGATGTGAATGATTCCCTTGAAAATGAATGCATAAGATGGCAAAACTTTGAGGAAAATTATTTGGTTTATGTTAGGTGATGAAGCAAGAAGACAATGGAGCAAGGAAATCTTGGAGAAAGGAGGAACAACAAGTTAGCAACTTGGAAACCAAGTTGGCAATGCCCATTTAGGTGCAGCCAGGAAGAGCAGCACGTTGGCAACTTGGAAACCAAGTTGGCAACGTGCTAGTGTGTATCCAGCAGAGTTGGCAGCTTAACCTTATCTTCTTCAAGGATGCATAACTTGAACCACAGAGATCCAATTGACATGCTTTCATTTGTGTTAGAAAGCTGACATCTAGAGCTTTCCAACGATATACAATAGTTCATAATTTATCATGAAATTGAAGCTCAAATTAGAGTCATCTTTAAGCCCCAAAAATAAGGAAATGAAGTTGAGAGTGGAGGCATGCACGTTGTCACTGGCGTGTCCAGCAACAACGTGGGCAGCAACGCCCAACAAGCCAAGTTTCCAAGAATGGGCGTTGTCACTGGCGTGTCTAGCAACAACATGGGCAACAACGCCAGGAAGCTACCAGAGAAGAAGGATTGCACGTTGTTGCTAGCGTGTTTGATAGTAACGTGGGCAACAACGCCCATGTAAAATTGGTAGCCTGACCTTACCCTCTTCAATGGAGTACATCTTGAGCTAAAAAAACTCCAAATGAGGTGATTCTAGTGGCATTGGAAATTAGGAATCAAGAGCTTTCCAAACATATATGGCACTACATGGTGGACACTAAATTTGATGGAGGAAACTTGCCCCGAAAGTACATAGAAGAACATGGAATCAACCTGTAGTAAGGCCAGCTGACTTCTTCACCTTCCATGGAGTATATCTTGAGCTTTAGAGCTTCAAATGGTGCACTCTCAACGGAATTGAAAAGTAGAAATCTAGAGCTTTCCAACCATATATCATAGTTTGGGGTTGGCATTCATTTGAAGCTTCAAAATCTTGCTTCATTTAGAGCCTCAGAAACTAAGGGCGTTGTCACGGACGTGTTCACCAAAATCTCCCAGGCAGCCTGACCTTGCCTTCTTCAATAGATCATAACATGAGCTACAGAGATCCAATTTAGGTGCTTCTAGTTGCGTTGGAAAGTTGACATTCAGAGCTTTCCAACCATATATAATAGTCTATAGTGAAGCACAAAATTGAAGCTCAAACCAGAGGCAACTTTGGGCATCAAAACTGAGTTCAAAAAGGCAGAAAGGGCCAAGTGTTTGGCAATGCCCAAGCACCAAGCTCCCAGCCCAGAAAATTCTTGAGCACGTTGTCAACGTGCATAAAGCAGGCGTGTTTGCCAGTAACGCCGACTGGGCCAGGATTGATGAAAACTTACTCTGCTCTCTTTGCTCTCTTCAAAGGGGAATACTTCCTCCATTGGACCAAGAATTCAACAAGGAGACTTCTGAACTTTTTACACTTAGATTTTTATTTTTTTTACTCTTTTTATTTTTTATTTTCTTAGAGACTTTTAGATACTTTTACTCTTACACTTAGATTTTGTAAAAGTTACTTTCAGAAGCAATTTGGAATTTCAGTTTTCTAAGAACTTCTTCTTCTTCACTCTTCATTTTCTTCTCTACTTAATTGGAATGTCTACTTTTGCATTTGTTGTTGAATTTAGAGCTATGATTCACTAAACCCCACTTTCATTAGGGGGAGGAGCTCTGTTTATTTGAATGGGTTGACAACTATTCTTTTCCTTCTCAATTCAAGTGGTTCATCCAAGTAGAAACTCTTGTTCTTCACAGATTTAATTACATTCGAGAGAAGGGTTGAATCTACATGAATTATATGGTGAACTTGAGAAAGAATCCATATAATTCAGTTTAGAGTTATCCTTTCATGATTTCTTTGATCAATACACTTTGGGTTGGTATGTGAGATGTAACCTCCCTTAGTTGAGATTCTGGAAGTTGTGTGGCTTTGGGTTTGGTTCTGATTTTGTTGCAAGGAATGGAAGCTATAACAGGACTATGCATCAAGGTCTAAGCAATCAAAGATGGATGGAGCCATAAGGATCCGATCAACCCTTTAGGCAACAACATCATCCTAGATATCATGGACAAAGACCATTTTACAATGCATGCCCAACTGATAGATTTGGTGGACCGCCTTGTAACTACCAACAAGCCCCACCCTGTGCTCAGAGACCATCCTCTCGACATAACTTCGAACCACCACACTCACAAGCTTCTTTTCACCATTCACTACCACATGGTCCTTATCCACCCCAACGCCAATCCAATCACTCCCAAGAACCACCACTCCCCTATACACCATGTTCATATCCATCAAGCCCAGAATCATAGGTTCGCCTCGAAGAATCAGTAAAATAATTTAATGCAACCCTTCATCAACTGGAGCAAGCAATTAATCAATTATCTTCCAGATGTTCAGACACTCAACAGACTCCCATGGCTTCATGTGGGGAATCTAATGAAGAATGTATTGTGAAAAAGACACAAGAAACTCCAGTGGACAGCATAGAGCATAACTTCGTACTGGAACAAGTAGAGGATGCTGTCATTGTAGAAGAAGAAGAGTTGGTTGAAGATTTAGGAGATGCCGAACTGCCACCTGAATCTAGAGTTGTGGAGAATTCTGTCAAGAACGCTACAATTGATACTAAGGAGGATAGTGCACAACCCCCAAAGCAGGTATCTTATGGGGAACTAGACGGAATTACCCAAGACACATGTTTCCTTGATGATGATGATCACAGGTCAAGTCTTCTTAGTAATGAACTTGCATCCGCAAGTGAATTCTTTGAGACAGAAAAATCTTCCCCAAGCGAATATGAAGATGATGCTGAGGTCGACTTCTCTCAACATCCTATTTATGACTCAAGTGATGAGGAAGATATAGAAGACTTTGACCAGCACATGGCTGGAATGAAAAAGGTTTGCAAGGAAGTGGAGGGATTCACTGAAGACCACGAGGGAGTAGAGCTTGTAGAACCACTGAAAACACTGACCCCAAGGCCACTACCACCCAACACAAACCTCAAGTGGGTAAAATCCTTGACTTTCATCTTTAATTTCCCACTTGAATATGGTTTGATTGAAACAGATAGCCAGCTTAGAGCTCTTTGCGACTTTAAGAGAAAAAGGGAAATGACTCGCACTCAGCGCTGGTATACAAGATTCAATGAGGTTTTGCACTTCAATTTGAGGTGCAGGAATTGGTGTCAAGCTTAATTTAAAGGATCTCGGAAGCTGTTTGGTCACTGCAGTGAGAATTCGGATTACTCATCACCCGACTGGAACGATGTAGATCAAGACAAAGACGGGTGTAGAAGAAAAGTTTGGGATACTGGAGTCTATTCTGACATTCAACACTCCGGGAGCCTGCAAGCCTGTGTGAACTCACCTAAGGACTTTACGTACCTTGTTTGGGACCCCGGAGGATGCTGGCATTCCAAACACTGGTGGAGATTTTTAGACAAATTCAAGCATAAGCCACCATAACAGGAAGCTCATCTAATGTCCAACTTAAGGACTTTAACTAAAAGTGCTAGGTGGGAGACAACCCACCATGGTATGATCGCTCCTGTTTCCATTTTATTTTGTTTTGTTTATTTTATATTGTTTATTTCTATTGAACCTGGATGTTATTCATAACATTTGCATTTAGCACTGCATACTGCATAATTACATACATGTATATCCAATAAAAAAAAGAAGGCGTGTGACGCGACCGTATCGATCATGCGATCGCGTCAGTTGCGACAAAACACCTTCCACGCAGTTGCGTGACCTGGAAATCGGCGTAAAGATCCAATGCCCAGAAAGTTGGGTTGGAATCGTGTGGCCATTGTGCGTTTTGCACAAAATGCCCACGCGATCGCATGCCCCATGCGATCGCGTCACTTGCACAACAGCAATCTCACGCGACAGCGTGAGCAACGCAATTGCGTCGCATAGATTATACAAAATCCCAAAAGGAGGCAGAGAGTTGCGCTAAAACGACGCTGGATTCATGCGTTTAGCACAATTTCCAGTGACGCGATCGCATGCCCCAAGCGATCGCGTCATTCACTCTTTTAGCTATTCCATGCGATCGCGCCACTCACGCGATCGCGTCAACCCCATTTCACTCCAGCCACACGACCGCGTGCCCACGCGATCGCGTGGATTCAAATTTATAACACCCCTAGTCACGCGAACCCTACCATTCGCGCCCCCCCAAACCCCTCTCCTCCCTCTCTTCTTCTCCGATCACACCACCACCACCCAGCCACCATCACCGAACGGCCGCTACCCCGCCGACCACCCAGACCCCGCCGCCACCCACCCCCTTCCTTTCCCCCCTCTTTCTTCTTCTTCCTCCTTCTTCCATACTCCACCGCCACTGCCCCCAAACAGCAGCCACCGCCGCCGCGCCACCCTCCTCCGCCGCGCCAGACGCTACCACCACTATCCCCCAGTCACCTCTCTACCCCACTCTCTGTAATTCGCCTACCAGGTTCCGCAGAACGCCACCCTTCTATCATTATTAATTAATTCCATATTTTTCTGTTTATGTTTATCATTAGGCTAGTTAGATATGCATGTTGTAGTGGATTCTAGGTTGTTAGGTAGCCTAGGATGTGGTTAGTGGATTTACGCCTGATAATTGCACTGTTCGTGTTTCTTGCTTTATGATTTTCGCAATTCTAATATTTCTGTGATGTTGCTATTGTTCATATGCTGTACTTTCTTGTTTCATGCTGCTTTTTACATTGCCTTTTCATGTTCATACTCCTTATATGTGATTGCAGCTATGTTTTAATTTTCATTCATATGAACTGTTTTGTTGCTGTTTATTTTCTGGGACAATCCAATTTTAGCCGAAATACTGCCCAAATTTCTGTCAAATGTTTCCATTTTTGTCTTGGTTTTGGCATTTTCAACTGTGCTTTCCTTAGATTCCCCCAAACCAATTCATGAATGCCAGGGCACGCATTCTTATTCTCTTTGATCTCCTGGTTCATAAATTGCATTTTTGATGTTTGATTCCAATTTTTGCTATTTCTATATCTATCTGAATCAACATCAACCTGTTTTCCTTGTTTGGTTATGAGTTACCTGTAGCTTCTAACTATGAATGCTTGTTACTTAGAAACTTATCCTTATGCCACTTACCTTAACCCATTTTTCACTAACTCACTAATTTTAACTTCCTAAACTCTTTTTCAATCCTAACCAAACTCCCCTTTTAAAATATCTCTTCTGGTTTTTCACTTTCTTTTAACCTTCTAACCATGGCATACTGATAATTTTTCGTAATTAACATGCCTTCTATTACATTTTGGATTGTCAATTCTTCCTTTCGAACTTTTAACTCCTATACAATCCTTAATGCACATTTACTTAACTCATTTTCCTCATTCTATTTCTCCTTTGCCACTTTGTGTTTCTTTTGACTATTTGCTTATTTGTTTTCCTGTTTCTATTATATCCTGATTTTCTGTTTTTTAGGATGTCTGCCTCCCAGAGAAAGGGAAAAGCAAAGGCAACTACTGGCAAACGTAAAAGAGGAGAATCTTCTATGTCTATCATAGATCTCATGCATGATGCCTCCTGGCGGGAAAAACACTTTACCGCACAGGAGAAGGCTGATCAGCTACTCCTTGCTACTGATCCCATAAAGTTTGCAAACCGATACTGCGAGTTGAAATATCTGGCGTTTGCAACCTCCAGGAACCTGTACTTAGAGCGGACTCTAAAAATCCCAAAAGAACTCCAGCAATACACCTCTGATCAGATCAAAGACAGAGGCTGGTTCTTCCTGGAGAGAAAACTTACAGAGGTCAATGCATCTTGGGTAAGGGAATTTTACTGCAATTACTTCATCACTTTCCTAGATGCAGTGATTCTAAGAGGGAAGCAAATTTTGGTCACTGAAGAGGCCATTGAGGACATTTTGCAGCTTTCGCATAAATCCGATCAGCCTAATGGGTACAAAAAGGCTGAGGAGGACATGTGTTTCATGAAGTTTGATTAGGATGCTGTCAAGGCAATGATAGCCCTTGACCCGACTGTTCCATGGGAAATGGGTCAGGACACCACCATGCCTAAGGGAATCAAGCGGATTTACTTAAATGATGAGGCTCGGCTATGGCATCAGATCTTGAGCAACTATGTTATGCCGAGTACCCATGAGACAGAGATACCGGCCGCTATGATCACCCTCCTTTGGTATGTAATGGAGGGTAAGGACCTGTACCTGCCACGTTTTATCCGGTCCTACATGGCCAGGGTCCACATCCGAGGCACTCTTCCCTTTCCGTATCTGATTACCCAGCTCGGACGTCGAGCTGACGTACCGTGGAAGGATGCTGATGAGAGGCCACCTGCTGCAGAATGCAGGAAGATTATCCCTCACAGCAGAAACTTTCTACCTTTGGGCTACAGACCTCCATTCCTCTCATCTTTCGGTGATACAACCACACCATCTACTGGTCCTTCTTCCTCCACAGCTACCCCAGCTACCCCTGCTACCACTACTACACCTCCACCCGCCTCAGAGCCCGTTTATCACCTAGTGCACCGCTTGTTTCAGCAGCTAGACAGGATGGAGCGCCGTAACCGGCGCCGGTATCGGCGACGCTATGAGCACCTGAAGCTGTTGATCCAGTCTGGCGGCGACATCCCCTTCGAGCCTGACACACCATTAGGGCCATCTGAGGAGGAGGCGGATGAGCACGAGGAGGAGACCCATCCACAGAGAAAGGCTGCGCAGGCAGGCTCCGAGCAGACTGCACCCCAATAGAAGGACCCACCTCAGATTCAGGCTGCAGACTCTGAGATCCCCATTCAGTCAGCACCTCCTCTGCAGCAGGCAGTTCCTCAAACCACCACCACAGAGACTCCGGCTACCCATCTTTCTGGAGATGACACTCCTTCACACCCGGCTTGAGTGAGCATCGAGGACGATGCTATTATTTAAGTGTGGGGAGGTTGCCATCTCTGGCATATCTTTATTTTGGTGAACCACTACAAACTCTCTCTTATTTTGTTCATTTTCTGTATTTTTGTATATTTTTCTCTTTTTGCTTTTTATTGTACTTTTTGCATTTTGCACTTTGAGCTATATGTATACTATTTTGGATATTTTAGCTTGATTTGCATATTAGTTTACTAGTTATATTTTAAGTGGATTAATTAGTATAGTTTACCCTTTTTAGTATATGATAGTTGACTTGATTGAAAATAAAAAGGAAGTAAGCTAGAGACCTTAATAGAATCAATCCACACACCTTGTATATATAGCATTACATGTTAGTTAGTTAACAACATTTCATCAAGGAGAAACACTAGAACTTTAAAGCCACCTTAAGTTTTACATTGAGAATAATGGGAAATTTTAACTGAACCTGCATGACATATATGAATGATATATGATTTTTGCATTAGAGAACACGCAGCCTGTGAGTTTTGAGCTTCATTGTATGGTTACATTTAAGCCATAATATTTTATTCCTGTGTGTTTCGCCCTTCTTATTTATTCTGGTGTTCTTTACTTTGTTTTAATCTATATGTCCGATTATAGAATATAGATACATGCCAAGAAAGTGATTGAGGCCATTGTTTAATTTTAACTCACTTATCCCAAATAAAGCCTACCTTTTACATCACCCTTGTTAGCCCACTTGAGCCTTTTAATCCCTTCTGTTTTATAACCACATTACTAGCCTTAAGTAGAAAAACAAAATAAAAATCCCAAGTTGAATCCTTAGTTAGCTTAAGATAGATTTTGTGTAATATTTAAGTGTAGGGAATTTTATGGAAACATGGAATGATAGAAAGTAGGAAATTAAATTAAACAAGTCATGTGAAAATAATTTGGGAAACATGCTCATGTGAAGTCAAAATAAATTAATTACCATGTGTAAAAAATTTTTTTTTTAGTATTTAAAAAAAAAGGGGGATACAAAAAGAATTCCCCAAATGCAAAAAGCAATGCATATGGTATAAGAACAAAATATGAACATGTAATACAAAAAGTGGAAAAAAATATGGGAAAATAGGTAAAGAGGCTTAGCTTTACAAAGTATGTATGTTAGGTGAGATCTTAGACTAATCAAGGATTCACTTAATTAGCTCACTTAGCCTTATACATATACCCTTACCTTTACCTTGGCCCCATTACAACCTTAATTAAAGACCTCATGATTTTTGTATGTCTGTATTCTATAATTGTTGATTGATTAGATAAAGAACAAAGCTATAGAAAGTAAGGATAAAAAGAGGAATAGAGTGATTAACCCAATAAACACTGAGTGACTAGAGAGTAAACACAAAAATCCAGTGAGGGTTCACTAACTCATTAACATATATCTCTGCTTAAATTATTAATTGTCTTGCAAGTTTATAAAATGTTTTTCTCTCCCATCTCAATTGTAAAAGCGCTTTATCATTATCTAAGGTTTGGCTATATATATATATATATATATATATATATATATATATATATATATATATATATATATATATATATATATATATATATATATATATTCCTTGAGAATGGGAATTAACTTAACTATATGTAAGCTTTATATACAAGTAAATAACAAATTAGAATTGCATGATGCATCATTCATTTAGTTAGTTGCATTTAGATTAGATTGCATTGCATGACATTCCACCACTTTAACCTTACTTTTTACCTTAGATTTAGCATGAGGACATGCTATTGTTTAAGTGTGGGGAGGTTGATAAACCCATATTTTATGATATATTATGTACTTAATTTGAGTGATTTATTCAATCTTTCACCCACTTATTCATGTAAATTGCATGGTTTTACTTTCCCTTCCTTATTATGTGATATTTATGAAAAACATGTTTCCTATGCTTTGAAATTAATTATTTTAATTACCCTTTATTATCATTCGATGCCGTGATTGGTGTGTTGAGTTGTTCTGGATCTCCTAAGGTAGGAATGGCTTAAGGGATGGAAAGAAAACATACAAAAATGGAAGGAAAGCATAAAATGGAGTTTGTGAAGAAACTGGTAGCGACGCGACCGCATGGACGACGCGGCCGCATGCCAAGCGCGAAGAACCAACGACGCGGCCGCAAGACTGACGCGACCGCGTGCCTAAAGAAGAACACCTATGACGCGGCCTCATGACTGACGCGACCGCGCGACAAGGGAAACTCCAATTGACGCGACCACGTGACCCATGCGGACGCGTGACAGAGGCCACGCACCAGAAATTGCAGAAAACGTTCATAGTGAATTCTGAAGCCCTTTTTGGCCCAAATCCAAGTCCAGAAGGCATAGACCAGAGGTTATGAGGTGAGGGAATGCATCCATTTAGGGGAGTCTGGAATTTTAGTCACTTTCCATGATTTAGGTTTAGTTAGAGAGAGGTTCTCTCCTCTCTCCTTAGGATTAGGATTTAGATTTAGGATTTTATTTGCTTTAAGGATTATCTTTTATCAGGTTCAATATTCCTTTTTCATTACTTGCTTTCTCAATCTAGTTTATGAATTCTTCTATGTTACAGATTACTCTTTCGAATTAATGTTATTTGAGGTGTTTTAGTTTATTGTTGCTTTCTTTTATTTATGTTACCATTGCTTCCCATCTGAAGGCATTTTTATTCCAGTAGATTTACTTTTCCCCTTTTTGGTCTTGGTTAAGAAATCAGTAACTCAGGAGTTATCAAACTCAAACATGCTTGATAATTGTTATCTTTGCTAATTGAATTGTTCTTCAATAATCCGAATCTTTTCTCCGGAAATAAATAGGATCCGAAGATCAGAGTAATTAATCCCTTGACCTTCCTTTGCCTTAGTAAGGGTTAACAAAGTGGAATTAAGATTCAATTTTCATCATCATTGATAAGGGTAACTAAGACTGGACTTCCAATTTCTCATACCTTGCCAAAAGTCTATTTTACAGTTATTTATTTATTTTAATTGCCATTTAATTTACTCGTCATTAAATTACTTGTTCCTCATTCTTGAAACCCCAAATTTACAATCTCCATAACCAATAATAAGAACATACTTCTCTGCAGTTCCTTGAGAAGATGACCCGAGGTTTAAATACTTCGGTTATCAATTTATTTAGGGGTTTGTTACTTGTGACAACCAAAACGTTTGCATGAAGGGATTTTTGTTGGTTTAGAAACTATATCTACAACGCGACTTTATAAAATTCTTTACTAACAAAAATCCTAACGTCAGAGTCCACACTCAAATGAAGTAGAAATTTGTATGGAGGATGATTTAATTGAACCATCAATCCAAGAGGTTCTTGATAAAGAGGCCACTGCAATAATCACACAGCAACCATGTCTTGACATCCAAGAAGTGAAGACAATTAACAAAAGTACCAAGAAGAGGATTGTGACCAAGATACCAAGGACAACATTCAAGAGAAGGTCAATTGCAACACATCCTTCCCCTGAACCAGCAAGCAAGCTCAATCAAGCTATGTACAAAAGGAGGCTTGCTGAGAAGAGACCAAGAAAGGGGACAATAGCTGAAACTTCTCCTCCCTTGAGGTCATTCCTCTTAACCAACTGAAGGAAGAGGAAGAAAGTGAGGAATAACATGTCAAGCTAATGACACTAAAAGAGCGCTTGTTGGGAGGCAACCCAACCTTGGGTAACGTTTTCTTTCTTTGTCTAGTTCATTTTTTTCTCTGTCTGTTTAGTTAAATTTCAATAAATTGGCATATGATCACATTCTAAGTTTGGTGTTGCCCTGCAATAATTTATTTTCAATCCCTTTGGATGATTGCATCAATTCTACATGGAAGTGGCACACTAAGATTCTAAGTTTGGTGTGCCACTTATTTTTCTATTATGCAAATCATCCAGCAACACCACTTGTCTGCATAATCATAATGCCGCTACAGTGTTATATTTTTTTTCTTTTCTTCTAGTTAGACAATTTTAGTTTTCTTGATTGTTTTAGTCATTTTCTTGTTTTTAATGCTTTCGTTTATTAACTGTGTTTGTCAATACATCACCCAGACATCCTTATTCATGACAGATTCTTCACGTGGTAATTGTATTTAACATATAACAGTTCCTTGTGTTTAGTTTTAGTTCAAATAAATTGATATATGGTTGTATTCTAAGTTTGGTGTTGCTATGCAACAAAATTTGCTTCAAATCCTTGCTGGATACTTGCATCAATTTCAAGTGAGAGTGTCACACTAAGTTTGGTGTGCCACTTATATCTTTATGCAATGTATCATGCACACCATCTTATTTTTTCAATAACAATGCCTTTGTTTCTCTGTGCCTTGATAGTTATTCTTGATTCTGCTTGCTTCAACACATGTATCACTAACATTTCATTGTGTAAAACATTCATGATCTATCTTAGCCCCATAGCCACGGTTCTAATTGTTGCTTGAGGATGAGCAAGCATTTTGAGTTTGGTATGGAAAAGAGGAGAATGAGAGGAAAATGACAACAATAGAGAAGATGAATTACAAGGTTGTAAAGTTCTTTTTCCTTTCATTTGTTTCCATCATTTTAAATTGCATGATTGTCTTATTACCTTCTCTGTATACATGTGTGGTATGAATAGGCATAGTTTGATTTCTAAATTGCAACATGCTGCTGTGACATTATGACTACCAACTTGAGTTTTGTGAATTCAAAAGCAATAAAGTATCATGATCTTAAACAAACAAGGAATTAAAGAAGAATTTAGTATGTGCATACAAGTATTGGAAAGCTAGTATGATTGATTATTGCTCAATTGCATTAGATTTTATTTAATTGAAGTTTTCATCTAGGACATTTTGTGAGATCTTTTGAAAATCATGAAAACCTTGAAGAAGCAAATGCAATTAAGGCAAGAAAAGAAAAAGGGAAAGAATGAGAAAGCTGAAGGCTCTGAGTACCAATAACAATTCCATTGTTAAGTACTTGTGGTGTTTATGTATCAGGCCAAATGCTTGAAAACAAAACACTTAGAAGTCAAGGCTAAGCTCAAGTGCAAAAGCACTCCCTCAAAGCTCAAGGTTCTGAGCATCAATGATTAGAAAGTCGAGAAAAGAAAAAAATGAGCTTACTGAAGTCTTCTAATTCAAATGCTTGTAGTGCTTATGTATCAAGTGGTAATACTTGAAAATAAAGCATTTAGAATCATAGCTTTGTTATTAACTCATGGGGCAGAGCACCCAAAAGGAGAAGCTAATAAGAAAATCAAAAGCTTGTTCAAGGAAGAATTATAAGAAAAAGATTTCAAAAAGTGAGCTAGATAGAAGCATCAATCATTTACATTTCTTTTGTGATTGTAGCATGCATAGAAAACTAGCTTGCCATGAACATTAACTTGCTATTCTTCTAACCTTGGATTGTCAATCTCTATTGCATGATTCTTTTCTTGCCTGAGGACAAGCAAGGTTTAAGTTTGGTGTTGTGATGCGTTCGCATATTTGCTATATTAGCTTGTTGGTTTAGTTAGTTTTAGCTTAGTTTCATTCACTTTTTTGAAATAAACAAGCAATTTTGTGAACTTTTCCTCCATGCATTCATGAACCAAGAACTAAGTGAAATCTGGCATAATCTATGCAAATGATTTAAGAAGCTTACATGCAAGTTGATGAGAATGATTCCCTTGAAAATTAATGCATAAGATGGCAAAACTTTGAGGAAAATTATTTGGTTTATGTTAGGTGATGAAGCAAGAAGACAATGGAGCAAGGAAATCTTGGAGAAAGGAGGAACAGCAAGTTAGCAACTTGGAAACCAAGTTGGCAATGCCCATTTAGGTGTAGCCAGGAAGAGCAGCACGTTGGCAACTTGGAAACCAAGTTGGCAACGTGCTAGTGTGTATCCAGCAGAGTTGGCAGCTTAACCTTATCTTCTTCAAGGATGCATAACTTGAACCACAGAGATCCAATTGACATGCTTCTAGTTGTGTTAGAAAGCTGACATCTAGAGCTTTCCAATGATATACAATAGTTCATAATTTAGCATGAAATTGAAGCTCAAATTAGAGTCATCTTTAAGCCCCAAAAATAAGGAAATGAAGTTGAGAGTGGAGGCATGCACGTTGTCACTGGCGTGTCCAGCAACAACGTGGGCATCAACGCCCAACAAGCCAAGTTTCCAAGAATGGGCGTTGTCACTGGCGTGTCTAGCAACAACATGGGCAACAACGCCAGGAAGCTACCAGAGAAGAAGGATTGCACGTTGTTGCTGGCGTGTTTGATAGTAACGTGGGCAACAACGCCCATGTAAAATTGGTAGCCTGACCTTACCCTCTTCAATGGAGTACATCTTGAGCTAAAAAAACTCCAAATGAGGTGATTCTAGTGGCATTGGAAAGTAGGAATCAAGAGCTTTCCAAGCATATATGGCACTACATGGTGGACACTGAATTTGATGGAGAAAACTTGCCCCGAAAGTACATAGATGAACATGGTATCAACCTGTAGTAAGGCCAGCTGACTTCTTCACCTTCCATGGAGTATATCTTGAGCTTTAGAGCTTCAAATGGTACAATCTAAACGGCATTGGAAAGTAGACATCCAGAGCTTTCCAACCATATATATAGTATGGGGTTGGCATTCATTTGAAGCTTCAAAAGCGTGCTTCATTTAGAGCCTCAGAAGCTAAGGGCGTTGTACGGGCATGTTCACCAAAAACGCCTAAGCAGCCTGACCTTACCTTCTTCAATGGAGCATAACTTAAGCTACAGAGATCCAATTTAGGTGCTTCCAGTTGCGTTGGAAAGCTGACATTCAGAGCTTTCCAACCATGTGTAATAGTCTATAGTAAAGCACAAAATTAAAGCTCAAAATAGAGGCATCTTTGGGCATCAAAACTGAGTTCAAAAAGGCAGAAAGGGCCAAGTGTTTGGCAATGCCCAAGCACCAAGCTCCCAGCCCAGAAAATTCTTGAGCACGTTGCCAATGTGCATAAAGCTGGCGTGTTTGCCAGTAACACCCATTTGGCCAGGATTGATGAAAACTTGCTCTGCTCTCTTTGCTCTCTTCAAAGGGGAATACTTCCTCCATTGGACCAAGAATTCAACAAGGGTAAAGCCCACATTGCTAACCCAATTGAAGATCTCCAAATGAGTTTTAGGAGTAGTATAAATAGAGTAAAGTTTTGTACTTTAAGGAGACTTCTGAACTTTTCACACTTAGATTTTTATTGTTTTTTACTCTTTTTATTTTAATTTTTTTAGAGACTTTTAGATACTTTTACTTTTACACTTAGATTTTGTAAAAGTTACTTTCGGAAGCAATTTGGAATTTCAGGTTTCTAAGAACTTCTTCTTCTTCACTCTTCATTTTCTTCTCTACTTAATTGGAATGTCTACTTTTGCATTTGTTGTTGAATTTAGAGCTATGATTCACTAAACCCCACTTTCATTACGGGGAGGAGCTCTGTTTATTTGAATGGGTTGACAACTATTCTTTTCCTTCTCAATTCAAGTGGTTCATCCAAGGAGAAATTCTTGTTCTTCACAGATTTAATTACATTCGAGAGAAGGGTTGAATCTACATTAATTATATGGTGAACTTGAGAAAGAATCCATATAATTCAGTTTAGAGTTATCCTTTCATGATTTCTTTGATCAATACACTTTGGGTTGGTATGTGAAATGTAACCTTCCTTAGTTGAGATTCTGGAAGTTGTATGGCTTTAGATTAGAAATTGAACTTCACCTCTTCTCATGACCAATTAGATCACAAGAGTGACAATTGATTGTGTTGAGAGAAATTGAATTGCCAAGAGATTGGGATTTAATTATTCACAATCCGCCATGGATCTATACCCATAATTGAGAAGGAGATGAGCAAAGTCAATTCATGACAATTTACATCTCTGATCCCTAATGATCTCTCCATCATTAATTCTCATATCTTTTGTTCTTTAGTTCTTTGAATACCCACTACCCAATTCCCTTCTACATTCTTACAATTTATCATTCTTGCCCTTTACATTCTGTTTTCTATTCCTTGCAATTTACCTCTCTACTCTCTACAATTCTGCAATCTTTACTTTCTTGCAATTTATCTTCGATGTCATTTAAGTTTCTTGCACTTTAAGTTCAGTTATTTACTTTAATTTTCCTTCTTTATTGTAGTTCTTTAAATTCCTTGTCATTTAACTTTCCGTAATTATATTCAAAAATCAAATCTCATGAATTCAAAACCATATTTGCTTGACTAAATATACCATTTAACTAAAGTTGCTTAATCTACCAATCTCCGTGGGATCGACCTCACTCTTAGTGAGTTTTATTACTTGATACGACCCGATATACTTGCCGGTTGTACGTGAAATCTAAATTTTCGCATATCAGCCTCCATGTGGCCCTTCAGCAGAACCTCGGATACTGGTAAGTTCAACTTTAGTTGTGATTTTCGGTACTTCTGTATGATATATTAAGTAGGTTTGAGATATGGCTGAAGCAATATTATTTCGTTGTATTCAGGGAGGTTTGTAGGGTTGGTGGAGCGCATAGTTGTCTAGCACCCACCATATCTCAAGACCATCGTCAGTTAGACAGTAGTCTGATCTCCAGGGTCATATTGCCGTTGATTTAATCCAACTCCTCTATGAGTGTTCTGATTTTGCAAGGTGCGGTGCAGGCAAGTTATAACTTCAAACCATCCTACAGAAAGGTGTGGATGGCAAAGCAGAAGCCAATTGCACGAATATACGGGGATTGGAAAGAGTCGTACAACAAGGTTCCTAAGCTGCTTCAGGCACTACAGAGCTGCTTTCCTGGAACCATCTGTGACCTACGCGTCAAACCATTCTATGATGGACACCTCCTGGTACACGACTCCAGCATGTTTAACAAGGTATTTTGGGCTTTCCCGTTGGTGCACGAATCCCCGCAGTACAACTGTACCAGCAAGTGCACTGGGTCGTCCAAGTAATACCTGAGCGAGTCAGGGTCGATTCCACGAGGATTGTAGTTTGAAGCAAGCTATGGTTATCTTGTAGATCTTAGTCAAGCGGATAGAAGAGTTATTGGATTTGAATGCATAAAAGTGAAATAGGGTATACAATACTTTGTGAATTCAAATGTAACCAGTGATAAGAAGATGGTTAAGGCTTGAAGATGCTTTGTCCTTCGGGATTAAATCTGGTTTTATTGTCTTCTTCAACTGTGAATGATTTCCTCTATGGCAGGTTGTATGTGATTGACGCTGGTTTGAGCAGCCACCAATACTCCTCTAGATCTGAACCTTATGCCAGTTCAACGCATTCATGTTGATGAAGAACGAAGATACATCTTAGAATAGAGAATCAAACACGAATTGAGAAAGAAATAGTAGTACTTTTATTAATCCATAAAACTCAGCAGGGCTCCTCCCCTCAACCTAGGAGGTTTAGAAACTCATACTGATAGAAAATACAATGTGAAAAATGAAATATGGCAGAAAACATCCTCTATGATTATGTAAAATATCCTTTAAATACTAAACTAATGACTAAGGATTACATAAGAAGGGTAAAACAGTCTTTTAGTGCTAAAATCCACTTCCGGGGCCACCTTTGTGAGTGTTTGGGCTGAGCTTTGATGAGACCCACGTGCTATGAGGCCTCTAGGGCATTGAACACTGGCTAGGGGTCCTCTTTGGGCGTTTGGACACTGGTCTCCTCCTTTGGGCGCTGGACACCTGGATTGGGATAAGAGGCTGGCGTTGAACACCAGTTTTGGGCCTTCAATTCTAAAACAAAGTATGAACTATTATACATTTTTGGAAAGCTCTAAAAGTTAGCTTTCCATAGCCATTGAGAACTCGCTGTTTAGACTTTTCTAGATCCAAAAAAGCTCTTCCAAGTACAAGGAGGTCAGATCCGGACAGCATCTGCAGTGCTTTTTTTGTCTATGAATTAGACTTTTGCTCCAGCTCCTCAATTTTAGCCAAAAAATACCTGAAATTGCATAAAAACACACAAACTCAAAGTGGAATCCAAAAATATTAATTTTACACTAAAACCTATGAAAACTTAATAAAACTTAAACAAAATATACTAAAAACTATATGAAATTGATGTCAAAAAGCGTATAAATTACCCGCTCATCACAATACCAAACTTAAACTGTTGCTTGTCCCCAAGCAACTAAAAACCTCAGTAGGATAAAAAGAAGAGTAAGATACAATAAATCTCAGAGTTTCCAATGAAACCCAGTTTCAATTAAATGATCGGGACTTAGTAGTTTTTTGCTTCTGAATAGTTTTTGCATTTCACTATCCATTGAAACTCTAAATGGTTGGCATCTTTAAGAGCATAGAATCCAGATGATATTATTGACTCTCCTAGTTCAGTTCTTTTTTACTCTTGAACACAGCTTTCAGAGTCTTGGCTGTGACCCTAAGCACTTTGTTTTCTAGTATTACCACCGGATACGTAAATGACACAGCACTTTAACTAGGTGAAGCCTTTCGAATTTTGATTCAGCTTTGCTAGAATCCCTGGAAAGAGGTTTCCAGAGTTCTTAAGCACACTCTTAGGATCTTTGGATCCCTTTACCCTTGCCTTTTGGTTTAAAGGGTTACTGGCTTTTTGCTCTTGCCTTTTGGTTTAAAGGGCTATTGGGTTTTTCTGCTTTTTATTTATTTATTATTATTTTTGCCATTTTTCTTTTTTTTCTCTTTTTTTTGCATGCATATATATTATTTTTCTTTTACAACATGCTTTTTCTTTTTCTTTTTGCTACTTTTTCTTACTTCAAGAATCAATTTTTAGATTTTTCAGATTACCAATAATACTTTTCCTTTTTTTATCATTCTTTCAAGAGCCAACATTCTTAATTTCAACTTCAAATATGCATTGTTTATTCATACATTCAGAAACCAAAAGCAATGCCACCACATCAAGATAATTGAACTATTCTTATTATAAACTTGAAATTCATGTACCTCTCAATTTTTTTCAAATAAAATTTTCTTTTTAAGCAAGGTGAGAGATATATGGAACATTTTACATCTTTAAGACATAAATGGAAATGATCTTGCAATAAGAACACGAGAACAGACAGAAAAACATAACAGAAAATAAAAAAATAACATAAGAAAAGGATATTAAGCGAACGAATCCACCTTTAGTGGTGGCGGCTAGTGCTCCTCCTTGAGGATCCAATGTAGTGCTTGATTTATTCAATGTCACTCCTTTGCCTTTGATGTTCTTCCCTCATAGCCCTTTGATCTTCTCTAATTTTATTGAGGATAGTAGAATGCTCTTGATGCTCCATCCTCAACTGATTCATGTTAGAGCTCAATTCTCCCATGGAAGTATGCTATTGATCCCAATAGCTTTGAGGAGAAAAATATATCCCTTGAGGCATCTCAGGGATCTCATGCTGAGGCGGCTGCACAGGCTCATGTGCATGCTCTCTAGTTTGCTCCATCCTCTTCTTAGTGATGGGCTTGTCCTCCTCAATGGAGATATCTCCCTCTATGACAATTCCAGCTGAATTGCATAGATGACGGATGAGGTGTGAGAATGCCAACCTTCCTTTGATGGAAGGCTTCTCAGCTATCTTGTACAATTCTTGAGGAATCACCTTATGTACTTCCACCTCACTTCCAATCATGATGTAATGGATCATAATGGCTCTTTCAATAGTCACTTCTGACCGATTGCTGGTAGGAATGATAGAGTGTTGGATGAATTCCAACCATCCTCTAGCTATGGGCTTGAGGTCAAGCCTTCTTAGTTGAATGGGCTTGCCTTGGGAATCCCTTTTCTACTGTGCTCCTTCCACACAGATGTCTGAGAGCACTTGATCCAGTCTCTGATCAAAGTTGACTCTTCTAGTGTAAAGATATGGGTCTCCTTGCATCAGAGGCAAGTTGAACGCTAACCTCACACTTTCTGGGCTAAAATCTAAGATTCTCCCTCAGACCATGGTGCTCCAATTCTTAGGATTTGGGTTCACACTAATGTCATGGTTTTTCGTGACCCATGCATTATCATAAACTCTTGCACCATTAAGATCCCAACCTCTTGGATGGTATTGGTTAGGACTTCCCAACCTCTTCTCCAAATCTCTCTTTGGATTTCCAAATACTCATTCTTTTTGAGACTGAAAGGGACCTCAGGGATCACTTTCTTCTCTGCCACTACTTCATAGAAGTGGTCTTGGTGGGCTTTGGTGATGAATCTCTCCATCTCCCAAGATTCAGAGGTGGCGGCTACTACTTTTCCTTTCCTCTTTCTAGAGGATTCTCCAACCTTGGGTGCCATAAGTGGTAATGGAAATAAAAAAGTAATGCTTTTCCCACACCAAACTTAAAAGCTTTGCTCGTCCTCGAGCAAAAATAAAGAGAAGAGAAGAATGGAGTAAAAGAAGAAGAAAATAGAAGGAGATTGAGGGAGAGAGAGGGCTCGGCCGAATGGGGCTTATGAGTGTATCAAATATGTGTCTATGAAGGGTTAGAAGGAAGGGGGTAGGGTTGGGTTCGGCCATAGGTGGGTAATTTGGAGGAAAATTTAATTCTAAAGTGGGTGGGGGTTGGTGGGAGTTATGATAGTTTTGAGAAAGTGATATGGATGTGATTGGGCTTAGGGCTTATAGGGAAGAGTGTATGGGGAAGTGTGAAAGTAAGAAGGAAGAAATAGGGTAGGTAAAGATGCTGTGGGACCCACTGATCTTGAGAGGGTAGGAAATTCAGATTCCCTGCCCTCTATACTAGCGTGAACACCTAGGGTCTGCTCCCTGGCTGGCGTTCAACTCCAACAACACTCCATCTAGAGTGTTCTGTTTTCACTGCTGAACATTTCTGTCTCTATTCTGACTGCTGCACATAATCATGAACCTAAAAAAATAACTTAAAGAAAAATAAAATAAAAGAAAATAGAAATAATTAATTAAGGTTGGGTTGCCTTCCAACAAGCACTTCTTTAACGTCACTAGCTTGACGGTTAGCTCCTTACGGAGGTGAGTATGGGCTCAAAATTTCGCCTCTTACAATGAACTTTCTTCCTGTCTTCCCATGAATGAGCTCCACATGCTCTAGATATAGGATACGACTCACTATATGTGGTATGACTAATTTCTTGGTGAAGACAACTTTCATGCCAGGTGAGAGGCCTTCAGTTGGGACTTTCTTGTCCTCCAGCGTTTAAGTACTTTCTTCCAAGTACCTATGTTCTCAGTGCTTGTTAATGGCTGCCAAACACCAAACTTAGAATTGATGTTTGGGGACTTAGTACAGCTCTACACTGAAAGAGATGGTTGGAACACTAGGTGTTGCATCATTGTCTCTTTCTTATTAGAGGGAGATTGGGGTGAGGCATCTTGAACAAGATGTAGTCCTCTCCTAGTTGGAAAATAATTTCTCCCTTTGCCACATTAATCAAGGCATTGGTAGTGGCTAGGAAAGGTCTTCCAAGAATGATGGATTCATCCTCATCCTCCCCAGTATCTAAGTCTATGAAGCTTGTAGAGATGTAATGGTCTTCCACCTTTACCAAGACATCCTCTACGAAGCCATATAGCTTCTTCATTGACTTGTCTGCCATCTCTAGTAAGATATTTGCAGCTTGTACCTCAAAGATTCACAGCTTCTCTATTACAGAGAGTGGCATGAGGTTTATGCTTGATCCTAGGTCACATAGAGCCTTCTCAAAGGTTATAGTGCCTATGGTGGAAGGAATCAGGAAGCGTCTAGGATCTAGAGGCTTCTGAGGTAGCTTCTGCTGAACCAAAGCTTTGAGTTCTTTAGAAAGCACTGAAAGTTCTTCCTCCAAAAGCTTTGTACCAAATAGCTTGGCATTCAGCTTCATGAGAGCTCATAGGTACCGAGCAACTTGTTCTTCCCTAGTGTCTTCATCCTCATTAGAGAATGAGTGTTCATCAGAGCTCATGCATTAAAGAAGTGCATGCAAGGGAACCTCTATGGTCTCTATATGAGCCTTGGCTTCCTTTAGTTCTTAGATAGGGATTTCTTAAGTAGGTATTGAACACTCAGAGGGTGTGCCTTTACTGACGTTCAACACCAACTTTGATAGCTCTTTGAGCGTTGAACGCCCATGCTGTATACCCTTACTGGCATTAAACGCCAGTTCCCTTACCATTTTGAGCATTGAACGCCCAGCAAGGATGTCTTGGCTGGCATTCAATGCCAGCTTCCCTGTCTATTTGGGCGTTGAACGACTGAATGCCCAGTGAGGGCTTCCTCACTGGCGTTCAGTGCCAGTTCTGGTGCCAGGATGTGCGTTGAACACCCAGTGAGGGCTTCCTCACTAGCGTTAAGCGCTAGGGTCTTAGCCAGTTTAGGCATTGAACGCCCAGTGAGGGCTTCCTTACTAGCGTTCAATACCTTCCCAGTCTCTCCAGATTCGGCCTCTGCCTCAGTGGTGATGGCCTTGCACTCTTCTCTTGGGTTTACTTTGGTGTTACTAGGAAGAGTGTCAAGAGGATTCTCAGGAATTCTCTTGCTCAGTTGACCAATCTGTACCTTTAAATTTCTGATGGAGGACCTTGTTTCAGTAATGAAACAATGAGTGGTCTTAGAGAGGTTGGAGACTAGAATGACTAAGTCAGAAAGGCTCTGCTTAAGAGTCTCCATATTCCCTTGAGAAGATGGGTATGTTGGTCTATTGTTGAATTTATTCTGGTTCCTTCCACCTTGATTGTTATTGAAGCCTTGCTGAGACTTCTGTTAATCCTTCCATGAAAGGTTAGGATGATTCCTCCATGAAGGGTTGTAGGTGTTTCTATAGGGTTCTCCCATGTAATTCACCTCCTCTATGGTGGGTTGATCAGGATCATAAGCTTCTACTTCAGAAGAAGCTTCTTGAGTGCTGCCAGCTGCAGCTTGCATTCTAGTCAAATGCTGAGAGATCATACTGACCTGCTGGGTCAAGATCTTGTTCTGAGCCAATATGGTATTAAGAGTATTAACTTCAAGAACTCCTTTCTTCTGAGAGATACCATTTTTCACAGGATTTCTCTAAGAGGTGTACATGAATTGGTTGTTTGCAACCATCTCAACGAGTTCTCTTGCTTCTACAGACGTTTTCTTCCAGTGAAGTGATCCACCTGCAGAGCTGTCCAATGATATTTTGGACATCTCAGATAGACCATCATAGAAAATTCTTAGGATAGACCATTCTGAGAGCATATCAGGAGGACACCTCCTGATCAGTTGCTTATATCTTTCCCAAACTTTATAGAGGGATTCACCTTATCTTTGTCTGAAGGTTTGAACTTTCACTCTGATTTTGCTCATCTTTTGAGGAGGAAAGAATTTAGCCAAGAAAGCATTGACCAACTTTTTCCAAGAGTCTAGGCTCTCTTTTGGTTGAGAATCTAACCATATCTTAGCTCTGCTCTTATAGCAAAGGAAAGAGCATAAGTTTGTAGACTTCATGATTCACTCTGTTGGTCTTAACAATGTCACAGATTTGCAAGAATTTAGCTAAGAACTGATGTGGATCTTCCATTGGAAGTACATAGAACTTGCAATTCTATTGCAGAAGAAAGACTAATTGAGGCTTAAGCTCAAATTTGTTAGCTCTAATGGCAGGTACAGAGATACTTCTGCCATAAAAGTCAGAGGTAAGCATGGTGAAGTCACCAAGAACCTTTCTTGCCTCTCCTTCATGTTCGGCCATGTCTTCAGCTTTTTATTCAAAATTTTCTAAAAAGTTTCTTTCGGAGTGTTGTGCTTTAATTTATTGTAAACTCCTCCTTAAAGTCATCTCAGGTTCAGGATCAAGAGTAAATAGGGGTTCTTTATCCCTGTTCCTGGTCATAAACAAGAAAAGAAAAAACTAAGGACAGAAGAGAATTGGAGCTCTATGTTCAAGAACAGAGGACTCCTTATGAGGTGTAAAGAAAGAAGAGGAAGATAGAAGAATGAAGATAGAGGAAGGAGAATAATAATAATTCGAATAAATAGAAGTAGAGAGGAGAAGAATTAGAAATAGAAAAGATAAACAAGAATTAAACTATTTTTTGTTTTTGTTTTATTTATTTATGTAACTCGAAAATAAAGGTTAATGAATTAAAAGGATTTGAAAATTAATTGATGAATTTCAAAAAAGAAGAGAGAGAAATAAAAGAAGAAATTTCGAAAATTAGAAGAGAGATGAATTAATTAGGAAGTTTTGAAAAAGAAGAGAGAGAACAAGTAACTAATTAAGAAAGATTTGAAAATAAGATAAGATAGAAGATTAGAAAAGATTTGATTTTAAAAATATTTGAAAAAGTCAACAAGATAATATCAGAATTGAAAAGATTTGAAAAAAAATTTAATTTTAAAACTTAAAAGGAGATAAGATAGAAAAGTTTTTAAATTAAAGATAAGATAAGTTAAGTAAGAAAGATAAGATAAGGAAGTTAAGAAAAGATAAGTTTTAAATAAAAAAGATTTAAAATCAAAATAAAAAAGTTAGTTTCTAATTTAAAAAGATTTGAAATTTAAATTTTAAAAGAAAGATAAGATAAAAAAGAATAAAATTTTTAAAAGAAAAGATTAAAAAAGAAGTTTGAAGAAGATAAGATTTGAAATTTGATTTTGAAATTTGAAATTTGAAATTTTAAATTTTAAATTTTCAATTCGAAATAAGATAAGATAAGATTTTGAAAATTGAATTTTAAATTTTTGAATTTTGAATTTAAAACAAGATAAGATAAGGATTTGAAAAAGATATGATTTTCGAAAATATTTGATTTTGAAATTTGAAATTAAGATAAGATAAGATAATAATTTGAAATTAAAATCTGAAATTTTATTTGAAATTTTCGAAAATGAATTAAAATAAAGATAGAAAAGATATATTTTTTATTTTTTGAATTTAATGAAGAAAGAGAAAAACAACTAAAAGACACCAAACTTAAAACTTTTAGATCTAAGACACCTAGTATGCGAAAATTAGAAGGAAAAACAAAAAGGGACACCAAACTTAAAAAATTTTAAGATTAGAACATGAAGAAAAACAAGAACACCTTGAAGATCAAGAAGAACACCAAGAACAAAACTCAAAGAATTCAAAGAAAATAAGAACATGCAAAAGACACCAAACTTAAAAATTTTGAAAACTAAAGACACAATTTTCAAAAATATAAAGAAAAGACACAAGAAGACACCAAATTTAAAGATTGACACAAGATTTAAATAAAAGACACTAGTTTTGAAGATTTTTAGAAAAAGACTCAAAGAAATTCGAAAGTTCAACAAGAACAAGAATAAAAGACTAAAAAAAACAAAGATTAAATAAAGAAAAGAAAAGGTTTTTGAAATTTTTTTTATAAAGAAAACAAGAAATAGCTAAGACTCAAAGTAAGAAACTCAAAAGGAAATACATAACCAAAAATAGAAAAGGTTTTGAATGAAATTTTATTGAAAAATTTTTTTATTTTTCGAAAAAAAATAAAATAAAAGATTCTAACAAAATTAAAACAATACATAATCTAAGCAAGAAGATAATCCGTTTGTTGTCCAAACTCGAACAATCCCCGGCAATGGCGCCAAAAACTTGGTGCATGAATCCCCACACTTCGTACAATTGTACCAGCAAGTGCACTGGGTCGTCCAAGTAATACTTGAGCGAGTCGGGGTCGATCTCGCGAGGATTGTGGTTTGAAGTAAGCTATGGTTATCTTGTAGATCTTAGTCAAGCGGATAGAAGAGTTATTGGATTTGAATGCATAAAAGTGAAATAGGGTATAAAATACTTTGTGAATTCAAATGTAACCAGTGATAAGAAGATTGTTAAGGTTTGGAGATGCTTTGTCCTTTTGGATTAACTCTGGTCTTACTGTCTTTTTCTCTTGTGAATGATTTCTTCAATGGCAGGCTGTATGTGATTGATGCTGGTTTGAGCAGCCGCCAATACCACTCCAAATCTGAACCTCAGGGTTAGTGCAGATTCATTTTGATTGAGGGTGAAGCTCATGCAGTCCATTCTCTTTGGTGATCCTACTCAAAACACCACAAACAAGGTCGAATCTTCCGGATCGGAGGATGCTACGCCTTTGAGTTCTAGCCTCTACCACAGAGACCCTAATCTCCCCAAACTTTGGCTGAACTGGTGTCTCGAGAAGTCCCTAACGAAGTCGTGGATTAGCCGTCTAAGAGATGTATAATCAAGCTGGTGGTTCACCATTGTCCGATGATAGACTCATTCTGAACCCATGTAGAATGTGATAACCTTATGCCAGTTCAACGCATTCATATTGATGAAGAACAAAGATACATCTTAGAATAGAGAATCAAACACGAATTGAGAAAAAAAAGTAGTACTTTTATTAATCCATAAAACTCAGCAGGGCTCCTTACCTCAACCTAGGAGCTTTAGAAACTCATACTGATAGAAAATTCAATGTGAAAAATGAAATATGGCAGAAAAAGTCCTCTATGATTATGTAAAATATCCCTTAAATACTAAACTAATGACTAAGAATTACATAAGAAGGGTAAAACAATCTTTTAGTGCTAAAATCCACTAACGGGGCCTACTTGGTGAGTGTTTGGACTGAGCTTTGATCGGACTCATGTGCTATGAGGTCTTTAAGGTGTTGAACGCTGGCTAGGGGGTCCTCTTTGGGTGTTTGAACGCTGGTCTCCTCCTTTGGGCGCTGGACGCCTGGACTGGGGCAGGAGGCTGGCGTTGAACGCCAGTTTTGGGCCTTCAATTCTAAAGCAAAGTATAAACTATTATATATTGCTGGAAAGCTCTGGAAGTTAACTTTTCATATCCGTTGAGAACGCTCCATTATGACTTCTTTAGCTCCAAAAAAGCTCTTTTGAGTGCAAGGAGGTCAGATTCGAACAGCATCTGCAGTGCTTTCTCTGTCTCTGAATCAGACTTTTGCTCCAGCTCCTCAATCTCAGCCAAAAAATACCTAAAATTGCATAAAAACACACAAACTCAAAGTGGAATCCAAAATTGTAAATTTTATACTAAAACCTATGAAAACATAATAAAACTTAAACAAAACATACAAAAAACTATATAAAAATGATGCCAAAAAGCATATAAAATATGCGCTCATCAGCCGTCATGTGTCGAGGTCTTCAAGCATTGCATGATGTTTTTATCTATAGACAGCATGCATCTGTATGGCAGATACGATGGAGTGTTGCTTATTGCGATGGCGCAAGACGGGAACAGCAACATCCTGCCGATTGCTTTTGCGATTGTCGAGTCCGAGAGCACCGAGTCATGGTCGTTCTTCCTTACTAATTTTAGACGTCATGTCACCCCACAAGACGGCCTGCTGGTTATCTCTGACAGATCTCAGGCCATCAAGGCCACCCTAAACTTCGATGATAGCGGTTGGCATACCCCCAAGAGCCTTCCATCCTTACTGCATCAGACACATGGCAGCGAATTTCTTGACTCGGTTCAAGTCAACCGAGGACAAGAGATACCTCATAAACGCTGCTTATAGTCCAATTAAGGCTGAGTATGAGTGGTACATGGATGCCTTAAGAGGAGTCTCCCTGGCAATGGCGGACTGGGTGGGTCATTTCAGGAAGGAGATTTGGCTGCAAAATTGTTATAGCGGGCGGCGGTTTGGTCACATGATGACCAATCTGTCCGAGTGCATCAATGCAGTGTTGAAGGGGACACGGTACTTGTCGATTTCAGCCACTGTACCAATCACGTATGAAAGACTACAGAAGTTATTCGTGACGAAGGGCAGGGAGGCATGGTGCACGAAATTGTGATAATCAACAATGACGCCAAAGACTTGGAGCTCTCAAATGTGAATCACACTTTGTCACAACTTCGCACAACTAACCAGCAAGTGCACTGGGTCGTCCAAGTAATAAACCTTACGTGAGTAAGGGTCGATCCCACGGAGATTGTTGGTATGAAGCAAGCTATAGTCATCTTGTAATTCTCAGTTAGGCGGATTCAAATGGTTATAATAATTTTTGAATATAAAGATAAATAAAGCATAAAATAGAGATAGAGATACTTATGTAAATCATTGGTGGGAATTTCAGATAAGTGTATGGAGATGCTTTGTTCCTTTTGAATATCTGCTTTCCTATTGCTTTCATCCAATCATTCTTACTCTTTTCTATGGCAAGCTGTATGTACAGTGTCACCGTTGTCAATGGCTACTTCCCATCTTCTTAGTGAAAATGGTCCAAATGCTCTGTCATAGCACGACTAATCATCTGTCGGTTCTCGATCATGTTGGAATAGAATCTAGTATTCTTTTGCGTCTGTCACTACGCCCAACACTCGCGAGTTTGAAGCTCGTCACAGTCATCCCATCTCAGATCCTACTCAGAATATCACAGACAAGGTTTAGACTTTCCGGATCTTAAGAATGGCTACCAATAATTCTAGCTTATACCATGAAGACTCCGATCTTTCGGAATGGAGGCTAAGAGACACGTGCTCGATCCAAGGTAGAACGGGAGTGGTTGTCAGGCACACGTTCATAGGTGAGAATGATGATGAGTGTCACGGATCATCACATTCATCATGTTGAGGTGCAGCGAATATCTTAGAATAAGAATAAGCTGAATTGAATAGAAGAATAATAGTAATTGCATTAATACTCGAGGAACAGCAAAACTCCACACCGTAATCTATGGTGTGTAGAAACTCCACCGTTGAAAATACATAAGTGATAGAGGTCCAGGCATGGCCAAATGGCCAGCCCCCATAGTCTAAGAACTAAATGTCCAAAGATAGATACCAAGATGAAAATATAATAGTAAAAAGTCCTATTTATACTAGACTAGCTACTAGTGTTTACAGAAATAAGTCTAAGTGCATAAATCTACTTCTGGGGCCCACTTTGGTGTGTGCTTGGGCTGAGCTTAAACTTTACACGTGCAGAGGCTTCTCTTGGAGTTAAACACCAAGTTGTAACGTGTCTTTGGCGTTTAACTCTAGTTTGTGACGTATTTCTGGCGTTTTACTCTAGAGTGCAGCATGAAACTGGCGTTGAACGCCAGTTTGCGTCATCTAAACTCGAATAAAGTATGGACTATTATATATTGCTGGAAAGTCCTGGATGTCTACTTTCCAACGCAATTAAGAGCGGACCATTTGGAGTTTTGTAGATCCAGAAAATCCATTTGGAGTGAAGGGAGGTCAGAATCCAACAACATCAGCAGTCCTTTTTCAGCTTGAATAAAATTTTTGCTCAGGTCCCTCAATTTCAGCCAGAAAATACCTGAAATCACAGAAAAAAATACAAACTCATAGTAAAGTCCAAAAATGTGAATTTTGCATAAAAACTAATAAAAACATTCCTAGAAGTAGCTAGATCTCACTAAAAACTACCTAAAAATAATGCCAAAAAGTGTATAAATTATCCGCTCATCACAACACCAAACTTAAATTGTTGCTTGTCTCCAAGAAACTGAAAATCAAATAGGATAAAAAGAAGAGAATATACTATAAATCTCAAAATATCAATGAATATTAGTTCTAATTAGATGAGCGGGACTTGTAGCTTTTTGCTTCTGAACAGTTTTGGCGTCTCACTTTATCCTTAGAAGTTTAGAATGATTGGCATCCATAGGAACTCAGAGTTTAGATAGTGTTATTGATTCTTAAACACAGCTACTTTAGTTTATAAACCAGCGTGCCACGCCATGTTGCTCAAGTGGCATGCCCATTCATTTTTTTGGTTCTTCAAGCTTGGCGTGCCACGCTTGACTCCTCAAGTGGCATGCCCAAGTGACTTTTGAAACTGGCGTGCCACGCCTTCGACATCAAGTGGCACACCCTATGGTGAGTGATGGGCTAGGCGTGCCACGCCCAACCTGGTGTGCGCCCCTTCAATGGCCTTCAATGTTGCTTTTTGGAAAGTTGTATTGGCGTGCCACGCCCAGCTCTTGGCATGCCATGCCCATGCGATTGTTTGAGAACTCCTCTGGACTTCAGTACTGGCGTGCCACGTCTAGCTTCTGGCGTGCCACACCAGTGCATTTTTGTGGCGTTTGCTCCAAGTGGCACGCTAGTTTCACACGCCCAACTTATTTTGTTATTTTCTTCCCATTTTTTATGTCTTTTTCACCTGTAATTTAGCACAACTCATTTCAAAGCAATGTTCTAAAATATTCATCAATTATTGCATGAATTGCAATGATCAAATGAGATTATGATCTTTTGTGGTCCTTTTTATGCAAGAAAAAGGGTAGATGATGCAAGTCATCACCTCCCACCTAGCACTTTTCTTTAACATCCTTAAGTTGGACAGTCCATGAGTTCAGTCCTCTTCTTGTACTGGGTCCTTCAAGAGGAAGATCTCCAGCTCCTTATTGCTCTTCATTTTATCACCATGATATAGCTTCAAGCGGTGGCCATTTACCTTAAGGAAGGTGGGGCTTGACGGATGACTCAGGTGGAAGACTCTATAAGGCTCAGCCTTCTCCACCCTATAGGGTCCTTCTCACCTTGATCTCAACTTTCCTGGCATGAGTTTCTACCTTGAGTTATAAAGGAGGACCAAATCCCCAGCTCTAAACTCTCTTCTCTTGATATTCTTGTCATGTACCGCCTTCACCTTTTCCTTGTAGAGCCGTGAGTTCTCATATGCTTCTAGGCGAAGGCTTTCCAATTCCTGTAGTTGCAGCGTCCTTTCAATGCCGGCTCCCCCCAATCCTAAGTTGCATTCCTTCGCCGCCCAGTATGCCTTGTGTTCCACCTCCACTAGAAGGTGACATGCCTTTCCATAGACGAGACGGAGTGGACTCATTCCAATAGGTGTCTTATATGCAGTTCGATAAGCCCAAAGCGCATCTACTAGTCGAGGACTCCAGTCCTTCTTGTGAGGCTACACAATCTTCTCTAATATGCATTTGATCTCTCTATTTGACACCTCAGCTTGTCCATTGGTCTGGGGATGGTAAGCTGTCGCCACCTTGTGAATGATGCCTTGTTTCTTCAGCAGACCTGTCATTCTTCTGTTACAGAAATGAGAGCCTTGATCACTCACGATTGCTCGTGGTGATCCAAAGTGACAAATTATATTATTCCTAACAAAAGAGACAACAACGTTAGCATCATCAGTACGGGTAGGAATTGCTTCCACCCATTTAGAAACATAATCAACAGCTAACAGTATGTATAAGAAACCATTAGAATTTAGAAATGGACCCATGAAGTCAATACCCCAAACATAAAAAATCTCACAGAACAACATAAGTTATTGGGGCATCTCATCCCTCTTGGATATATTCCCAAACCTTTGGCATTAGGAGCAAGAGTCACAATATATGCTAGCATCCTTAAAAAGTGTGGGCCACCAAAATCCACAGTCTAAAATTTTTCTAGCAGTTCTTTGAGGTCCAAAGTGTCCACCACTCTCAGAAGAGTAGCAGGCCTCTAAAATTGAGTGGAATTTTGATTGTGGCATACACCTTCTAATTATTTGGTTAGCACCACATCTCCACAAATATGGGTCATTCCATATATAATATTTGGACTCGCTTTTAAGTTTGTCCTTTTGATGCTTAGTAAAATTAGGAGGAAAGGTACGACTAACCAAATAATTAGCTATAGGTGCATACCAAGGAACCACCTCAGATACTGCTTGCAAGCTATCAAGTGAAAAAGCATCATTGATAGGAGTGGAGTCATTTTTAATGTCCTCTAGGCTACTTAAGTGGTCTGCCACTAAATTTTGGGAACCACTCCTGTCTTTGATTTCTAAATCAAATTCTTGCAACAGCAATATCCAACGGATTAACCTTGGTTTAGACTCTTTCTTAGCTCACAGATATTTTAGAGCTGCATGGTCTGAGTATACTACCACCTTAGTACCAAGTACATAGGCTCAGAGTTTATCCAGAGCAAAAACGATAGCCAGAAGCTCTTTTTCTGTGGTAGTATAATTAGACTGCGCACCATCTAAAGTCTTAGAGGCATAAGCAATTATATAAGGGTTCTTACCTTCATGCTGAGCCAGCGCCGCTCCTACTACATAGTTGGATGCGTCACACATGATCTCGAATGGCCTGCTCCAGTAAACAATAGGAGCTTATGTCAAGGCAACCTTCAACTTATCAAACACCTCCATGCAATCTTCACTCAGTTCAAAGTCCACGTCCTTCTGCAGCAGGCGGGACAAAGGCAGTGCTACCTTATTGAAGTCCTTTATAAATTGCCGGTAAAAACCTGCATGACCAAGAAATGAACAGACTTCCCTCACAGAGGAGGGGTAAGGTAAACCAGAAATAATATCTACCTTTGTTGGATCTACAGATATACGAGTATTAGAAACAACATATCCTAGAACAATACCTTGCTTCACCATAAAATGACATTTTTCAAAATTAAGTACAAGGTTTGAACTAACACTCCTTTCTAATACTCTGGCTAAACTATCCAAGCAAAGATCAAACGAATTAACATAGACACTAAAGTCATCCATAAAAACCTCCATACAATTCTCAAGAAGATCTATGAAAATACTCATCATGCACCTTTGAAACGTATCCGATGCATTACATAAGCCAAAAGGCATTCTCTTATATGCATACGTTCCAAAGGAACATGTGAAAGTAGTTTTCTCCTGATATTTAGGAGCAATATGGATTTGAAAATATCATGTATAACCATCTAAAAAACAGTAGTGCGATTTACTTGAAAGGCGATCAAGCATTTGATTAATGAAAGGCAACGAGTAGTGATCCTTGCAAATGGCCTAGTTGAGATGCCTATAGTCAATGCACACCCTCCAGGAGTTCTGCACTCTTGTAGCCATGAGCTCTCCATGCTCATTCTTCACTGTGGTAACGCCAAACTTCTTCGGGACTACCTGTACTGGGCTAACCCATTCACTATCCGAGATTGGATAAATGATGTCAGCTTCTAGTAGTCTGGTTACTTCCTTCTTCACCACTTCTAAAATGGTGGGGTTCAACTGCCTTTGAGGTTGACGGATAGGCCTCGCTCCCTTCTCTAGAAATATCCGGTGCTCACAAACCTGAGGGCTTATACCTACTATGTCTGCCAAGCAGCACCTGTAACACCCTAACTATCATAATGTCACGCTTCCGGCTGCGGCACTCTGATAGCTCGAGTATTACGACGACTATTAAAATATTTATTACTAAAATATGAGCCTGTTTAAAACTTAAAACCACATAACCTTTTAAAAGAACTTTTTTGTCGAAACATAAACATACATAACATACAAACCAGATATAATACCTTAGTATATGTATATATATATATATATATATATATATATATATATATATATATATATATATATATAATATAATACAATTTCCTATCCCTCTTACAAACTTAATGAAGACAAAGGCGAGGGAAAATAATAGCTAAGATAATACAAAAATACCCAATAAACAGAAAATGAACATAACTCCTCTGAAGCTTCGTCGTCCATATCTTGAAAAGGAATAACCTGTAGGGGAGTGAGAATGTCATCCTCGCTTGTTCTCACTATAGGGTTACAGAAATTGCTATAACAAGATACGTAAAAAAAATAAATTATTCTTAGAGTACAGTGATCATTGCTCGTCTTATGAGTCTTTCCAAAAACCTTGGGTACACATTAGAAATCCAGAAAATCCCTTTTTTAAAGAATAGGTAAATTTCTCAAATGATTTAAAACAAAACCCTTTTCCTTTCTTGTAAAATCTGAAAAAGTTTTTCCTAGACAGTATGAATGACCAACAGGTCCCAAAATAGGTTCAATTAAGTATATGATGTAAGAGTTTGATTTTTCATACTTTTCTAGACCACAACCATGAAAGTAGTTACCTACGCGGTATAAATGACCATCCCATTCCAAGCATAGGTTCACTAAGTCTATGCTGAACCGGTCAGATACTTTATACAAAACTATAACTCAATATACCAATCACGGTCTCAAGCCCATCCAATCCAACACGCCCCCCCAGCCCAAACAACTCAATCATCAACCAATTCATCACAAACCAACTAATCAAACACAATCACAAATAATGTAGTTCAAACACAATCAATAGCAATTACATCAATTATAACAGTTAGCAATTAACATAAGTATTCACATAGGCAAACTAATTACAATATGCACACCCAAACAATGTCACATAAATACAAATGATGAATGTTTGCCCTACTGGCTGTGATATCACATTATCAGTTCAACTGCGAATCCGACACATCCCCATGGAGATGTTGCCCTTCGGATTCATGGTGTGGGAACCCCCGAGATATAGTGCTCGAATCACTATCCAGGGTTTTGCTCCTGTACACTCTGATGATCCGAAGGGATGTGAGCGAGGTCTATTGCCACCGACCTCTCATCTAAGCGCAAGCAGGACGAACTGCAGCCCTTACACCGCCGCCGCTACCTCGACAAGCAAGATCCAACCACAACCCCTGTCGAGTGCATAGCGTTTCTGGTGCACGAAATTGTGATCATCAACAATGGCGCCAAAAACTTGGTAGCGCTCTAAAACGTGAATCACACTTTGTCACAACTTCGCACAACTAACTAGCAAGTGCATTGGGTCGTCCAAGTAATAAACCTTACGTGAGTAAGGGTCGATCCCACGGAGATTGTTGGTATGAAGCAAGCTATGGTCATCTATAAATCTCAGTTAGGTAGATAATAAATGGTTATGGAGTTTTCGAAAATAATAATAAATAACGCATAAAATAAAGATAGAGATACTTATGTAATTCATTGATGAGACTTTCAGATAAGTGTATGGAGATGCTTGTCCCTTCTGAATCTCTACTTTCCTACTGCTTTCATTCAATCCTTTATACTCCTTTCCATGGCAAGTTGTATGTAGGGCATCACCGTTGTCAATGGCTACTTCCCATCCTCTCAGTGAAAATGGTCCAAATGCTCTGTCACAGCACGGCTAATCATCTGTCGGTTCTCGATCATGTCGGAATAGAATCCATTGATTCTTTTGCGTTTTTCATCACGCCCAACAATCGCGAGTTTGAAGCTCGTCATAGCTATTCAATCCCTGAATCCTACTCGGAATACCACAGACAAGGTTTAGACTTTCCAGATCCTCAAGACTGGCCACCAAAGGGTTCTAGCTTATATCACGAAGATTCTGGTTAGGGAATCCAAGGGATACTCGCTCGTTCTAAGGTAGAACGGAAGTGGTTGTCAATCACGCGTTCATAAGTGAGAATGATGATGAGTGTCACGGATCATCACATTCATCATGTTGAAGTGCAACGAATATCTTAGAGTAAGAATAAGCCGAATTGAATAGAAAACTGTAGTAATTGCATTAAAACTCGAGGTACAGCAGAGCTCCACACCCTTAATCTATGGTGTGTAGAAACTCCACCATTGAAAATACATAAGTGATCAAGGTTCAGGCATGGCCGAATGGCCAGCCCCCAAATTCTAAGAACTAAACGTCCAAAGATGGATGCTAAGATAAAAGATGAAATCAAGATGTCTAATACAATAGTAAAATGTCCTATTTATACTAGACTAGATACTAGGGTTTACAGAAATAAGTAATTAATGCAGAAATCCACTTCCGGGGCCCACTTGGTGTGTGCTTGGGCTGAGCTTGAGCTTTACATGTGCAGAGGCTTCTCTTGGAGTTAAACGCCAAGTTGTAACATGTTTTTGGCGTTTAACTCTGGTTTATGACGTGTTTCTAGCGTTTGACTCCAGAATGTAGCATGGAACTGGTGTTGAACGCCAGTTTGCGTCATCTAATCTCGAATAAAGTATAGACTATTATATATTGCTGGAAAGATCTGGATGTCTACTTTCCAACGCCATTGAGAGCGCGCCATTTGGAGTTCTGTAGCTCCAAAAATTTCATTTCGAATGCAGGAAGGTCAGAATCCAACAGCATCAGCAGTCCTTTGTCAGCCTTTTATCAGAGTTTTGCTCAGGTCCATCAATTTCAGCCAGAAAATACCTGAAATCACAGAAAAACACACAAACTCATAGTAAAGTCTAGAAATGTGAATTTTTCATGAAAACTAATGAAAACATCCCTAAAAGTTGCTAGATCCTACTAAAAACTACCTAAAAACAATGCCAAAAAACGTATAAATTATCCGCTCATCAGTCTCATAATCTTAATATAAAATAGTAATCCAGTGGTTTTTCAGAAACATTTTCAACATATCAATTAGGCTCAATATCTTAGTTCAAAATCATTCTTGACCCATTTACTTTCAAATAACAACTGTATTCAAATTCGCATCTTGCCAAGAATCACTTTTCAAAAGAAGCCACTTTCCACGTCTTTCCAACACTTTCAAACAACCTCAAAACCATGTCAAATTCAAAATGATCTTTCGAAAGACTCAAAATCATCCATTTCTAAATCAGGATTTTGGTCATAAAATTCCTCAGCGGAGTCTCAAGACTTCAGGGGAGAATAACCTAACTCATTTCTTAAATTCATTGAAAACCTCCGAAACCTTAACTTCTTGATTTAAATAAATAAAATTGAATTTAAACCAAAACCAAGTCATGTGTCCAAATATTCCGAACCAATTTAAAGATCAACTTACTTAGGCCAAAACCAAGTCATTTAAACCGAAAACCAATTTCAGTTTCATTCTTAAATATGTTTCCAAAAGCTCGGGAATTGTATCAGTTTTGCTAAGTCAAAGTTTCCTAAAATACTTCAAACTTTTCTTAAAACGTCGTAAAGTGAAATTAGTTAATTAGAATCCAAGTTCCTTTTAAATCCATTAAAACTCCTTCAAATTTGCTTATTTAATCAACTTCCAAAACATAATTATTTTCATCTTTAAATTGACTTTAAAACCTAATCCTTTTCTAAAATAGTTTACATTCAAAATATAATAATTTTCTTAATAAAAGAGTTCAAACCTATTTCATATATCCGTAATTCAATTCAAGGCATAATTCATTCTTTTTTAAAAATTCGTTTCAAATAAAGTCTCAGATTTTATAAAAATTTTGGCAGTATCTCCCCTAAAACTTGGACTTTGCCGCCCTTTCCGGGTCCCAACAAAACCAATCATCAACTCTTTCCAATAGGTTCAAAACCAAATCAGTTTCCAATAAAACAAAACTCAACTTTCAGATTATCAAAAATCATTCAAATCAACCAATGTAGAAATCTCCAATCTATCAAAACCAGACATTGTTTCAATCAAACAGGCAACCATATTCATTCAAGATAAAATCAGACAATTCATAAGACTCACATAACCACCAGAAATACATTTCGCACAGCATATCTATTTATAACGATTTCCAATTTAAATAAAATTAGTTTGTATAAAAAGCCCCTACCTCAACTCGTCGAACACATAAACCAAATACGTCACAGGAATCTTCTCTCTCAACCTGAAATCACCGACAACCGCAACCTCAGCTCTAAGCCACCTTCGCAGCAACGACAACAACTCTAATCGCAATATATAACAATCAGGACTCGACCCCACGTTACCAAAAGTCATATTCTTTAACCAAACACAACCAAATAATACCGAGAGGCTTTTCGAAACATAGATTACTTACCAAACTAGCGAAACAAAGCATCCACGAACTCCGAACACGTCACGCAAGCATCGATACACAACCCTACGACTGATAATGCCACAACACCTTAGCCTAAATTATCAGAACAATAATCTAAAGGGCTTTCAAATCGAAAACGCTTACTGAACGAAGAAGGAACGGCTGAACCGAAACAGCGGCGGTCTCCGAACCGGTTCGGCAGCAGCCCGGCAACCACCTCATGCAGCAGCGGTGACCTGAACACATGTAGCGACAATGAGGTTCCTAGAAACTCAACGGAAAGGAGAACCAACCTAAAACCCTTACCGACAGAATTTTTCGACAATGGCAGTGCCATTTTTTGACGGCAGAAGCGGCCAGAAGGTTCAGCGGTGGTTTCAGAAGCCACAGAACATTGACGACAGTAGCAGAAGCTCCAGCTAGGCACCGCGGAGCAGCAGATCAACAGAGATGGAGGTAGACGGCGGTGTCGGGACAGTAGCCGCCAGACACGGTGCCTCCTCCACTTTGGCCATGGCTCGCACCTTCTTCTCCTCTTGTTCGTGGTTCCACGGTGGCAGCAAAGGACGATCGACGACGACAGCGAGATCTTCAGCGACGGCAACGAGTATGCACGGCGATGGCTTCTCCTCGCGTGGTGATGTGTCGGGGCGGACGGATCTGCGGTGACGGGTCAGACCCGCGCCTCCCCTTCCCGCGACTGAGCTTTCTCTCATGCTTGTTCTTCCTCTCCCTCTCTTCGTGCTCGCCGGCAGTGGCGCAAATGGCGATGACAAAACCCTAGTGGTGACGGCGGCGGTTCAGCAGGGACGAGCTTCACATTGGCAGGGGGAGCAAGGTTGGTAACAGCGCAGCATGATGGCAAACTGAACAGCGATAGCAGCGTGACTCATCCCCCCTTCCGATCGCAGCTCTGCCCTTTCCCTCTTTGATTCATTTTCTGTTTCTGTTTCAGTTTCTCTCCTTCTTCAGATAGCTGGGTGTGTATGTTTAGGGTAGAGAGAGGCAGCAACTGCGGCTGTGTGGGTTTGAGGGGGCTAGGGTTACATTATTTTTAAAATTAGGGTTAGGGGTAATTTGGTAATATCAAATACAAGCAGGGATAATATAGTAATTGAAACCCCAATTAAGTCCAACACTAATTGTATATAGAAAATACTATTTGCTCATCAATTTTACAAATTATTTTCAATAAAATGTCCAAATCAAATAATTAGAAATAATATAATTAAATCCTTTATTTTCCCAAAACAGTAGTATCAATATCTTAAAATATTAGTTATTTAGTCCAAATCATATAAAAATCCTTATTATTTCACAACTACCAACTTTACAATTTAAATATATAACATAACTCAATAATTGTAAAATTAGATAAAATTTTAATTTAAATAGCCCAAACTCATTGTTTTTGGATTTCTAGAACTTTAAGTTGTAAATAGAAAATTAATCCATAATTATAGAGTTTGGATGAAAACCTTAATTTATTTCAAATCCAATTAATCAAAACTACCTTTAATTACCTTCAATAAGATAATTTATGAAATTAAAACTGTAAATATATATATATATATATATATATATATATATATATATATATATATATATATATATATATATGGTTTGAGATTAGTTAAAAATAGGACTTTTCAAAAGTCTTGGGTCTTACACCACCCAATAGCCTTTTTATGTCTTCTTAGCACACTAAGCAGTTGCTCCTCTTGTTGGGAAGTCAGTTCCTTTGCAATGATAGCTGGGAGCTTCTGATTATCTTCAAGGTAGGCATACTTGAGATGAGATGGAAGGGGGCTTCAATTCCATTTTCAACTCACGGCTTGGTACTTGATCATCCAGAGCCATTGAAGGTAGCAGGGCATCCTCAGTATGCTCAGATGGCTCCCCCACACTTGTACTTTGCTCCGTGTGCATCTCATCCATTGCTTCTTGGTGAACTTCTGCCACAATCTCTTCAATAATGTCATATTGGAAGATGGAGTGGTCTTTTGGTGGGTGCTTCATAGCTTCGTCAAGGATAAAGCTCACTGCTCTTCCATCCACTTCGAAGGAATAGGTACCCAAGAAGGCATCCAACTTGAACCGTGAAGTCTTCTGAAATGGCCTTCCCAGCAATATGGATGAAGGTCTTCCGGAGTCACTAGGGGGCATCTCTAGAATGTAGAAGTCGATAGGAAATGTCAGCCCCTCGATGCTCACCAGGACGTCCTCCGCAATGCCAACCACTGAAATTATGCTCTTATCTACCAAAACAAAATATGCTGCTGACCTTTTCAAGGGTGGGAGCCTCAAGGCATCATATACAAATAATGGCATAATACTAACACATGCACCTAAATCACACATGCAGTCAATAAATTGTACACCCCCTATAATGCAAGTAACCATGCATGGACCGGGGTCCCCACATTTTTCAGGTATAGCACCCATTAAGGCAGAAATAGAGCTACTTAAAGGAATAGTTTCTAAATCATGTATTTTATCTTTATGCATGAACAAATCTTTTAGAAACTTAGCATATTTAGGTACTTGTTGAATAACATCAAAAAGGGGAATAGTTACCTCAACCTTTTTGAAAATCTATACCATTTTGGGGTCTAGCTCCACTTGCTTCTTGGTCCTCCTAGCAAGTTGTGGAAAGGGAATGGGAATGGCTTCTCTCACAGTATCATCTTCCTTAGGCACTCCATTTCTTGGTTGAGCAACTACTTCTTCAACCGCATCTTGTACCTCATTCTCTTCTTCAACATCCTCAACTTGAACATCTTCTTTTGAGCTTGGCTCCTCGGGACTTCTCTCTGGCAATGTAGTTCCAGACCTCAAAGTGATGGCGTTGATTCTACCCTTGGGGTTGGGTAAAGGTTGAGAAGGAAGTGCACTAGAGCTTGAAGGTTGATTGTTAGGGGTAGATGGTGGTTCCATTCGGGATATAAGAGCTTGTAGAGTTGAGGTAGGGCCGGTAAGGCTAGAGGTAAGTAAATTCTGAAGCTCTTTTTGTCCTTGTGGGGTAGAATGGAGTGTTTCATCTTGGTTAGAGGGAGGAGGAGGGTAAGTGATTTGAAGGGCTTGTTGTTGGTTGAATGGATGTGCTTGGTATTGTCTTTGGTGAGGTGCTCGGTATGGAGGGTTGCTGGTTCCGGTTCTGTTGATAGTTGTTGTTATTCCACCTTTGATTTTGACCGTTGTTTCTGCCTCCTTGGTTGTAGTTGTCCCTCCATCCTTGGTTGGAATTGTCTCTCCATCCTTGGTTGGAGTTGTTGGTATGCAAAATCGTGATTCACACTTTTCACAACTCTGCATAGCTGACCAGCAAGTTCACTGGGTCGTCCAAGTAATACTTTACGTGAGTAAGGGTCGATCCCACGGAGATTGTTGGCTTGAAGCAAGCTATGGTCATCTTGTAAATCTTAGTTAGGCGGATTCAAATGGTTATGAGGTATTGATAATTAAAAGATAAATAAAATGTAAAATAAGATAGGGATACTTATATAATTCATTGGTGGAAATTTCATATAAGCTTTTAGAGATGCTTTGTTGCTCCTGAACTTCTTCTTTCCTATTGTCTTCATCCAATCATGTGTGCTCCCTTCCATGGCAAGCTGTATGATCCTCTCAGTGAAAAATGGTCCGACTACGGTCTCTGTACGGCTAATCAACTGTCGAATTTCTCGTCTCGGATGAAAAATACCAGGCACAGCTACTACAGGGCTAATCATCTGTCGGTTCTCACTAGCGTCGGAATAAGATCCATTGATCCTTTTGCACACTGTCACTGCACCCAACATTCACGAGTTTGAAGCTCTTCACAGTCATCCCTTCCCAGATCCTACGCGAAATACCACAGACAAGGTTTAGACTTTTCGAATATCAGGAATGCTGTCTAGTGTTCTAGCCTATACCACGAAGATCTTAATCTCAGATTTAGATGCTCTGTTTTCAGGAGAGACGATGTGAATTGTTGATTACAGACCCAAGAGAATATACTCCGGCTGTCGTCCAATGACTACGTTGAACATCATGTAGACCGCTTTGTGGTTGTCAGGCACGCGGATCTTGGCTAAGCGAGTACTGAAGATAAAGGGTCATTGTCACGGGTCACCCATTCAGTCTGACTTAACTGAATTAAGTACAAGAGTATATCTTGGAGAAGAAGTAGGCGTGAATTGAATGAAAAACCATAGTACTTGCATTAATTCATGAGGAACATCAGAGCTCCTCACCTTAATCTATGATGTGTAGAAACTCCACCGTTGAAAATACATAAGAACAAAATGGTCTAGGCATGGCCGAATGGCCAGCCTCCAAAAAGGGTTCAAAGAACTCCCCAAAAGGTCCAAGACTCTTTAATACAATAGTAAAAAGTGCTATTTATACTAAACTAGTAAACTAGGTTTACAGAAAATGAGAAGATAGTGCAGAAATACACTTCTGAGGCCTACTTGGTGTGTGTTTGGGCTGAGCCTTGAAGCCTTCACGTGCATAGGCCATCCTTGGAGTTAAACACCAGATTTGGTGCCAGTTCTGGCGTTTTACTCTAGAAAAGGGTCTCTGGTGGGCATTTGGACGCCAGATTGGACCATCAAATCTCGGGCAAAGTATGAACTATTATACATTGTTGGAAAGCCCAAGATGTTTACTTTCCAACGCAATTAGGAACATGCCAATTGGACTTCTATAGCTCCAGAAAATCTATTTTGAGTGCAAAGGGGTCAGAATCCAACAGCATCTGTAGTCCTTTCTCAGCCTCTGAATCAGATTTTTGCTCAAGTCCCTCAATTTCAGCCAGAAAATACCTGAAATAACAGAAAAACACACAAATCATAGTAAAGTCCAGAAATGTGATTTTTGCATAAAAACTAATAAAAATATACTAAAAACTACCTAAAAATAATGCCAAAAAGCGTATAAATTATCCGCTCATCACAACACCAAACTTAAATTGTTGCTTGTCCCCCAAGCAACTGAAAACAAAATAGGATAAAAAGAAGAGAATATATAATAAATCCCAAAATATCTATGAAGCTTAGTTATAATTAGATGAGCGGGGCTTGTAGCTTTTTGCTTCTGAACAGTTTTGGCATCTCACTTTATCCTTTAAAATTCAGAATGATTGGCATCTATAGGAACTCAAGATTAAGATAGTGTTATTGATTCTCCTAATTCAGTATGTTGATTCTTAAACACAGCTACTTATGAGTCCTGGCCGTGACCCTAAGCATCTTGTTTTTCCGTATTACCATTGGATACATAAATGCCACAGACACATAACTGGGTGAACCTTTTCAGATTGTGACTCAGCTTTACTAGAGTCCCCAGTTAGAGGTGTCCAGAGTTCTTAAGCACACTCTTTTTGCTTTGGATCACGACTTTAACCACTCAGTCTCAAGCTTTTCACTTGGACCTTCATGACACAAGCACATGGTTAGGGACAACTTGATTTAGCCGCTTAGGCCAAGATTTTATTCCTTTGGGCCCTCCTATCCATTAATGCTCAAAGCCTTGGATCCTCTTTACCCTTGCCTTTTGGTTTAAAGGGCTATTGGCTTTTTCTGCTTGCTTTTTCTTTTTCTTTCTTTTTTTTTCGCCTATTTTCTCTCTTTTTTTCTCGCAAGCTTTGTATTTTTCACTGCTTTTTCTTGCTTCAAGAATTAATTTTATGATTTTTCAGATTATCAATAACATTTCTCCTTTTTCATTATTCTTTCATGAGCCAACAATTTTAACATTCATAAACTTCACTATAAAAAATATGCACTGTTCAAGCATTCATTCAGAAAACCAAAAGTATTGCCACCACATCAAAGTAATTAAACTAATTTCAAGATAGAATTCGAAAATCATATACTTCTTGTTCTTTTGCAATTTAGAAACATTTTTCATTTAAGAAATGTGAAGGATTTATGGGACATTCATAACTTCAAGGCATAGACACTAGACACTAATGATCATGTAATAAAGACACAAACATAGACAAAACATAAAGCATAAGGAACGAAAAACAGAAAAATAAGAACAAGGAAATTAAAGAACGGGTCCACCTTAGTGATGGCGGCTAGTTCTTCTTCTTGAAGATCCTATGGAGTGCTTGAGCTCCTCAATGTCTCTTCCTTGCCTTTGTTGTTCTTCCCTCATGACTCTTTGGTCCTCTCTTATTTCATGAAGGATAATGGAGTGCTCTTGGTGCTCTACCCTTAGTTGCTCCATATTGGAACTCAAATCCCCTAAAGAGGTTTTGAGTTGTTCCCAATAGTTGTGTGGAGGAAAATGTATCCCTTGAGGCATCTCAGGGATTTCTTGATGAGGGACTTCCTCATGCTCTTGTTGAGGTCCATGAGTGGGCTCTCTTGCTTGCTCCATCCTCTTTTTAGTGATGGGCTTGTCCTCTTCAATGAGGATGTCTTTCTCTATGACAATTCCAACTAAATTGCATAGGTGACAGATGAGATGAGGAAAGGCTAACCTTGCCAAAATGGAGGGCTTGTCAGCCACCTTGTATAGTTCTAGAGGTATGATCTCATGAACTTCCACTTTCTCTCCAATCATGATACTATGGATCATGATAGCCCGATCCATAGTTACTTCGGATCGGTTGCTAGTAGGAATGATAGAGCGTTGGATGAACTCCAACCATCCTCTAGCCACAGGCTTAAGGTCCAGCCTTCTTAGTTGAACCGGCTTTCCATTGGAATCTCTCTTCCATTGAGCTCCTTCCACACAGATGTCCTTGAGGACTTGGTCCAACCTTTGATCAAAGTTGACTCTTCTAGTGAAAGGATGAGAATCTCCTCTCATGATTGGCAAGTTGAACGCCAATCTCACATTTTTCAGACTGAAATCTAAGTATTTCTCCCGGACCATTGTGAGCCAATTCTTCGGGTCCGAATTCATACTTTGATCATGTTTCTTAGTGATCCATGCATTAGCATAGAACTCTTGAACCATTAATATTCCGACTTGTTGAATGGGATTGGTGAAAGCTTCCCATCCTCTTCTCCTAATCTCATGTCGGATCTCCGGATATTCGCTCCTTTTGAACTTGAAGGGGACCTCGGGGATCACCTTTTTCTTGGCCACAACTTCATAGAAGTGGTCTTGATGGGCTTTTGAGATAACTCTTTCCATCTCCCATGACTCGGAGGTGGAAGCAATTGCCTTCCCTTTCCTCTTTCTTGAGGTTTCTCCGGCCTTAAGTGCCATTAATGGTTATGAAAAATTAAAAAGTAAGGCTTTTTCCCACACCAAACTTAAGAGGTTTGCTCGTTCTCGAACAAAAAAAGAAAGAAGAGAATAGAAGAAGAAGAGAAGTGGGAGATGGAGGCGTGAGAGGGTTTCGGCCAAGGGGAAAAGAAGTGTTTGTGATGTGTGAAAGTGGAGGAATAGGTGTGGGGTATATATAGGGTAAGAGGAGGGGTGGGTCCGTGTGAAGTTGGGTGGGTTTGGGAGGGAAATGGTTTGAATTTGAATGGTGAGGTAGGTAGAGTTTTATGATGGGTATTTGGGAATTAAGGGATGGATGTGAGTGGTGAAGAGAATATGAAAAAGAGGGTTACAGAGAGCTGTGAAGAGGAGAGAGAGTAATTTTGTTATGCTGCTATTTTGAATTAATTTAGGAGTAATTGTTTGTAAACTACTGTTTTAAATTAATTTAGAGCTAATTATTTGTTATGCTACTGTTTGTATTAATTTTGCTGTTTGAATTAATTTAGAGTGATTAATAATTATTTCTAGTTGTCCTGTTGCTGATTGATAAGATCATATAATTTTTATAATGTTTATTTATAATTTATTTTTTATTTTATTCTAAAATGGTTCTTTTTATTGAACTACCGATTAAACTAGTTGAACTACCGATTAAACTAGTTGATATCTGGTCTGATTTCGAACCTTGCCACTAACTACCATCTTTGTTTTCCCCCAATATCATGAAAGTGACAAAACACTCCCTCGGTCCCTCCACTACACCATTGCATTGAGTCATTGACCCGTTTTCTTTCCATTATTTATTTATAATAATTCACTCTCACTACTCACTGTGTTCTCTCTCTCTCTCTCTCTCTTTCTCTCTCTCTCTCTCTATGTATGTAGGTGATGGCTGCTTCTTCATCTTCTAAGTCTCTGGTGGGGCCTCTTGCGCTTGTCTCAGAGAATGGTAGCAGAGTTTGGGAGGATCCTTCGTTCATCAAGTGGAGGAAAAGGGATGCACATGTCACCTTGCGTTCTCATGAATCTGTTGAAGGTGTTACACGATCCCGCAATTATTTACCTTCATCACTTATTATTTTTTCTTGGATAATTGATGATGATTGGCATGCTTTCTTCTTGAGTTTATTTATTTATATTTTGATTTATCGGATTCAAATGCATTTTGCTGAAATGCAATTCGTCGACCTGGGTTGGGATTCGTTTAATAGGATGCAAATTTGTTCCTTTCTAAATTTGTAAGCATCATTTGTGATTGGAAATTATCCTTTGGACTTTCTTTTTAAAAATAATTTTTTAAATAATTATCTAGGGAAAATTTCATGGGCAATTTTCGTATTTTTTGTATTTAGGGAGATTTAGTGTGCTATTATTTCTGCAAAACTATCAATTGATTGAAATTAAGTTATAATATGATACAGATAATATTGTATACAGATAATATTGTCCAATAAGTATTTGATGGAATCTGAATTAATATGAATATATTTAGATTCATTTCACTGCTACCTGAACTTGTCTTTAGGATCAGAAAAGTTTATGCGATTTCTGAGTTTTGAAGAATGGTTCCTGGTGCCTACAGGATATGGCTAAATCAATGATTGTGGTTTTTGAAATAGTTGGTCTCCCTTGTACATATGTTTTCAAAAAATTCCCGCTACGTCTATGCCCTTTATAATAAACACGTTTTGACACCAGTATTTTCTTAATAACCTAATATACATTCTCTTTGTGTTGTTAATTAAAAAATAATTTGAATACACAATTAATCAATAACAACTAGATTTTTATACGGGTGTCAAGAGTGTTTGGTGTATGAATACTGTTTTTCATTTCAAACACTTTACATTGTGTTTGTGGTAAGCTTTGCAATATGCACTTCTTATTTATGTTGGACAACCTGAATTTTTTGATGAGTAGGATCTCTTAGATATTGGTATAAACGCAACAAAGTGGATTTTCTGGCATCAAAATTTGCTGTTTGGAATGATGATGCTATTCAAGGATCTCTTGATTGTGCCGCATTTTGGGTAAAAGATTTACCCTTTGTCAAGTCCTTGTCTGGATATTGGAAGTTTTTCTTAGCTAACAATCCCGACAATGTCCCTAATGAATTTTATGGAAATGAATTCCAAGATTCAGAATGGAAAACTTTACCTGGTAAGTTCATCTTAATTTTGAGTATGCCATATGTTTTAAAAAATTTATTTAGCTTCTAGAGCTTTACTTTCTTGAAGTCTCCTAGTTCTGAAGCATGTCCTTTATGATTTGATATTTGAAAATGAATATTTTTAGGAAAATTTGTATGAAATACTTTCGGAAATGACAACTTTATCTTTGTTTTAGAACAAGAGTTCCATTTTGATGCATTGACAATATAAATTTTTACAATGTCATCCAACCAAATTAGATGATTGATTCAAGTAGTATGTATGAAACCTTTTTACACTAACAATGCATACTGTTAAATCCTTATAACAATCATGAACTATATATGCCATTGTTACATAATTTTTGCCTGACTTTTTGTTGTTTATTTGATTTTCTTTTAATGGTGGTTTAGTGACTATTTCTCTGAGAGATTGTAACGATGTAGTAAATTTTCTCTTGGTTGAGGGACTAAAATTAGTATTCCTAATCCTCTCTGTTCAAACTTTCCTTTTCTTTGTTGCAGCTTCAGTTCATTAACAAATGAATTATTAATAAATGAATTATTATTTAATATCATATTAGTTTGTTATAGTTTTATATTGGAAAGTTTGTTATATTTGTCATGATTATATCAACTGGATGGTGCTTCACATAATGGGTTCCCTTTGTGTATTTTGAAACATTCAGTAGGCTCCTAGATCATACTTTGAAATTGTTGCTAGTTATACTCTTTGGTTTTCATAGACAATTTTGTGCGTGGTTAATGAATGGAATCAACTTAGGGGAGATCTCACCTTTTTTATTTGTTAATATTTATATTACCATTCATATAATTTTTTCTAAATCCATTTTTGTTAATTGACTTATCAATTATTGTTTTCGCCATTTACTGTATTCACAAGTGCTGATATCGTCTATGTCTAAATTTCCAAACTTTGGCAGTTCCTTCGAATTGGCAGTTGCACGGATTTGACCGCCCGATTTATACAAATGTAACATATCCATTTCCACTAAATCCTCCTTTTGTTCCTATAGAAAATCCAACTGGCTGCTACAGAATAAACTTCCACATTCCCAAAGAATGGGAGGGTATGTCTAATTGCGAATTCTGTAGAAATGTGAATTCTTTTCTCTATCTTTTGTTAACCAGTCTACGCTATAGAGGAATCTTGTGTTGTTTTTCTCTCTCTATTTCCATTCACTTCTAACTGTTGTTATTTATAACTATGATTGTTATTTATAACTATGATGCATTGTGCTTTACCTGCAATTTATGATGTATTATAAAGTACAAGTCACATGTGTCCATTGTTACACCATTAAATGAAAAGGTTATTTAATAGTATAAGAATTGCTTAAAGTTACATCGTTGTAATGTAACACACACACACACACACACACACACACACACATCTTGCAACAGTGAAGTAGATTTGTTTTGTTCTTTGTTTCTTTTCAAATCACCTTCTATCATTCCCTCATTTATAAACCATGTTTTAGTTTTAATTTTTTTTTGTGCGTACCAACCATTACTTTATTTTATAGGTAGAAGAATTTTGCTCCATTTTGAAGCAGTTGATTCCGCATTTTGTGCTTGGATAAATGGGCATCCTATTGGATATAGGTATCTCTCCCTCTCCCTCTCCTTCTTCATCATTCCATCTCTTCCTCCCTCCATGTGGCTTCTGGAAGTTCCAGGTTCTGGAGGTGGATGTATACATTATGGATTGGTATGTTACTATGTTAACAGTGATGCCATATGACAAGGAGGCATTTTGTGAAATTGATGATAAGTTGATAACTTTTTTCTTGAGTAATGAAAAATATTATCACGTGTTCATATCTTGCACCAAATATAGCAGTGGAAAACACCAACCTAAATTGGAAAGGCATACATATTTATCTTATAGTACAAATTGCATTAAATGCCTTATTTTTGTCTAGAAAAGTCTTAGTGCCCTATTTCCACGAAGCTTTTAAATTAACTAACTCTTGGTCTCATTGACAGAAATTTTGATTATTTTGCAAGGACAGCCAAGATAGCAGGGTACCTGCAGAGTTTGAAATCACTGATTTTTGTCATCCATTTGGTTCAGACCATAAGAATGTTCTAGCTGTTCAAGTGTTTAGATGGAGTGACGGCTCTTACCTTGAAGATCAAGACCACTGGAGGTTATCTGGCATACACCGTGATGTACTTCTCCTAGCCAAACCAAAGGTTTGTTTTCTCTAAATTGCTCCTCTCGTACTTATGCTGTCTCATTTGATAGATGCTTTTGTGGGTAAAATTCTAATAATGCAGATTCTAGAAAGATGAAACGTAAGTCAGCACTATATGCATATGATATCAAAATGCAATGTTGAAGTTATTTTAATCATCAGTGTTACGAGTTTATGAAATCTCTAGTAGAATAAATTAAGCATCTTGTGTCTACCTGGTATGAGGGACGTGGAATATTTAGAGGTATATGTCTCTTTGATATGCAGAGAGATTTGAGAGCTTTGCTTTTTTAAATTTTTATGTATTCCAAATGTGCATTAATGCAATTTCTTCTTCATCCAAAAGGTTAAAGTTGGATTAGGTCCTTAATGCACCTCAATTATGATTTAGTCGTCCTAGAAAAATCCAAGTTTTAGAATAATATGGATTTATATTTTATAAATTTATTATTGTTTTTAATATAAGTCGAATCTACCGTTTGATGAGTTCTTCCAACACCCTCCCTTCTTCTTTCTTGACGCTAATATCTAATATGTGTGACATAGGTATTTATAATGGATTATTTTTTCAAAACAAACATTGCCGAGGACTTTTCATCTGCAGATATATTGGTAAGCATAATATCTTGTGAAATAATATTTTTCATGTTACAAATGTACATCATGTTTGAAAATAATCTTATATGTGGAAGATTTTACCTTATTCCAATTACTTTTAACTCTTTCTTTCTTTTTATTTTTTATTTTTTTTATATTTTGGGTACAAGTTGAATGCCAATACCATAATTTATTTCAATACGAAACTTGTTATGTTTTATTTTCACAAAATAGATTTAATCTTTGTTGCCCTTATTCTACATGATTGTACACTTATTTTGTCATTTTCTTTTTCTTGAAAATCTATATATTATTATAATATATCAAAAAGAGACCAAAGTAATATTATAGTGTGCTAATAACACCTTAAGTTCTTAAGGCATTTATAAATTGTCAACACTAGACTTAGTTTGTAATAACTTAGAGAAAAACATGTATCTATACAGCCGCATTTGTTATGATATTATAGAGAATATCATCTATGTAACCAATCTAAGATTAAGCTCGTTTAGTTTGAAATAACATAGAAAAATAAATCTATATAATACATAGAAAATAACATCTATTAAACTAATTCAGTATCAATTTCTTAATCTTTCACATTAAGTTCTCCAATTATTAAAAAAAAAAATATATTATAGAGGATGCTGATTCATATCAATAATTTAAATTCGAATATTGCATGTCTTATTTGTTGAGCAAACTTCATTTATGAAAATTATATAAAAGAAGAGACTAAAGTAGTACTATAATGAGTTAACGACACCTATGTTCTTAAGTTTTCTATAGATATGACATGCTATCACTAAACTTATTTTGTAACAACATAAAAAATAACATCTTTCTACATAGTGACCATTATAATATCATATCGAATAGCATCTATATAACCAACCTAACTGTTCTAACATTAATCTCATAAGTTCTCCGATTATGTAAAATTTTATATTGTATAAAGGATGCTAGTTTATATCAAGCGCATAATTGTAATAGTTTTAATTCTAGTTAGTCCATATACTTGACACTTTGCAATATATTGTCCTACATACGAGAAAGTTAGCCATAACATTGTTCAAATGAGCAAAATATCATACTCATTTAGAATATTTTATTAATGACAATGAAATTTGAATACCAATTATATTGGTAAGTGTTAAGGCTGAAAATGCTATGTAAATACTGAGAATTTTTTTGCATTTTAGATAAGTAGAATTAAAAAAGAAAAAGGCAAAATTCATTTATTTTTTTTATCTTTTATTATTTGAGTATGTATATATAATGGTTCCCCTCTATTAAAACTGTCAGAGTTCAAGTAAGTTCATATATTTGTGAATTATTTCTAGGTCAATATTTGGAAAAGAAAAAAAACATGGGTCAAACATGTTATACTCTAGACTTATATAAAATATATAAGAATATTTGTATATAATGCATCATTTACTAATATATTTTTAAAATTAGACTAAATAATTCTATTGAAAAAAGTTTGATTAAATAATTTAAAAATTACTTAATTTTTAACAAAAAGAGTGTTCTAATTTGTATTCTGGTTTAAATCTAGTTGATGATAATTCTGGGCCAAAGGTGGAGGTTATCTAAAGTTTCTTCCAAAGTTCAAATACAGATTTGTAATGTGGTATCATAAGGTCTGCCTGGGTTCATGGTTCACTTTGATTGCCACTAACCACTATTGTGTTTAAATTGATATTGTAACTTTTTTATTATTTTATATATTCATGTTTGTATTTGGGGCATCATATTTTATTAATATCTCTTACCTATGATCCAGGTAGAAGTTAAAGTAGATAATTCCTTAGAGACATCCAAGGATAATCTCCTAACAAACTACAGCATTGAAGCTGCATTGTATGATTCTGGAAGCTGGTATACCAGTAATGGGAATCCTGACCTCCTCTCATCTAATGTAGTGGACTTAAAATTTCAACCATCAAGTGCACCAACATTAGGTTTTCATGGTTATGTGTTTGGTGGGAAATTGCTAGCACCAAAGCTTTGGTCTGCAGAGCATGTGAGTAATTTCAATCACTTTCTACATGTTTAGACCGAACTCTTATTATTGAGACATGAACCAATGATTTTAATCTGAAGATCTGAGCATTCATGTCTTAAATGATCACTGATTCTGTAAAAGTTCATGCTTTGATCTCAATTCAGTATTGAGCTAAAGATCTGGTATTTTCAAATTCTTTCATTTCATACTTACTCTATGGCTGTTATCTGCAGATATGCTCAAAGTTTATTGTTTCTCTCATTCTTCCCAATCAGTACATTTTTGTTTACCTTATCATCCCCATATGGTTTTTGAATACAGCTCTGTACCTTTTTCTGTGAACTTTGAAGACTTTTGTCCTCATTTGACATCTTATATTATTTGAATTTATCTCAGCCATACCTCTATACCTTAGTTGTCGTCCTCAAAGATAAAACTGGAAATATTGTTGATTGCGAGTCATGTCCAGTGGGCTTTAGGAAAGTATCTACGGCCTACAAACAATTGCTTGTCAATGGAAAGGCTGTCGTAATAAGAGGTGTGAACAGGCATGAACATCATCCACGAGTGGGAAAGGCAAATATAGAATCCTGCATGATCAAGGTAATGTTTGTCAGTTTATCCTCTCATATAGTAATTAAGAGAAAACAATATAATTAAGCTCTCCTGAACTTTCAAAAAGTGCAATGACACCCTAAAGTTATCAAATGGCGCAGAGACGCCCTTTCGTGAACTTTTCTTAAGGGGGTAATTTTGTCAATAAAATATCACGTGAAGGGGTAATTTCGAAGAAAATTTAGCAAATCTTTTTGCACCATTTGATAATTCCAAAGCGTTCATTGCACACTATGAACATTTAAGGGAGATGTCACAAGACCCAATGTTTAAGGGGTTAATTGCATTTTTCCCTTTAATTAATTTGGTGGTTAGTTTTTACCTTTATTATGGGCACTTTTCATACACTGATTACAACTTTGCTAGTTTGCTACAGGATTTGGTTTTGATGAAACAAAATAATATTAATGCTGTTAGGAATAGCCACTATCCTCAACATCCACGCTGGTATGAACTATGTGATCTGTTCGGCATGTACATGATAGATGAAGCCAACATTGAGACTCATGGTTTTGATTATTGTACACATTTCAAGCATCCTACTTTGGAACCGATTTGGGCAGCTGCAATGCTGGATCGAGTGATCAGCATGGTCGAGAGAGATAAAAACCACGCATGCATTATTTCTTGGTCTTTAGGGAATGAATCTGGATTTGGGCCAAATCATTTTTCTTTAGCTGGTACCACACCTACAGCTCACTCGCTTAGATTTTGTGCATAACTGAATCAACTTATTACTTTATCCTGCCAGTTATTTTTTGGAAAAATTGCTTAGTAAATTTATCTTGTACCCTGCGAATAAATTGCTTCCGAAAAATTGCGTTCTCTTTTTCAGAGCTTATTAATAACCATTTTAAGTATATGCAGGGCAAGTCGCTTACTGTAGTTAAACATTCACATATTGGTAGGAAAAATCAACGATTATTCACTGAGAATAACTTTGAAAGGAATAAGTAGGACAGCATTATTAAATGCATCTTATTTGGCTTTATTACCTTTTGAATTGTCATAAGGGAGTTAATTCTTTCGAATGATACAATAGGTTTATTTTTTAATTTTTATCTCCATTCAATGATGAGATATTTGTCAGGTTGGATTCGTGGAAGAGACCCATCGCGGGTAGTGCATTACGAAGGTGGTGGATCTAGAACTCCTTGCACAGATATTGTGTGCCCCATGTATATGCGTGTTTGGGACATGCTGAAAATTGCAAATGATCCAAATGAATCACGACCTCTCATTCTTTGCGAGTATGCATTATCATCATCATCATAATCATTATTACTTATTTATTTTTGACATTTCTATATTTGGATATTGGGATTTGTATCAACAATGCAGTGTTGATATTTTAATTTTCCATTTTTCCCTGTGATGCCCAAATGCCAGGTATTCACATGCAATGGGTAACAGCAATGGGAATCTACATATATATTGGGAAGCAATTGACAACACATTTGGACTTCAAGGAGGCTTTATTTGGGATTGGGTTGATCAGGTGAGCGGTCTATCAAGATTTGATTTGATCCTGTTACTGAATAAGGTGTATGTTAGGAGGGAATATAGAGGGTAAGAGTGGCTTTCATGCGCTAGTTCCCAGCTAACTTTGAATACTGAAAAACAAATACTCATTAATATTGAGCCATCTTTGTCAAGGGTCTCTTTATTCTTGAAGTTCATGATCAAGGTCCACCTACTATGATCTTTTGTCTGTGTGATAATCTCTTGTTAATCTTTATGTGGACCAAGTTATGTGGCCTTATGTGATTAGGCATGCTTATGAAGTGGGCTCATTGCCTGTACTCATTGAGTTCAGTTATGATCATCAGCTTTTTTGGGAGTGATTATACTTATCCAAGGAACAAAAAACCCTGCAACTTCTATTTTCCTCTATTGATTGACCTCTTGAAATTAAATTCAATCTTCATTTCCTTGTTTCCTACCTTTTCCCCTGGATTTTCAATTTGGATGTTTGTTAATATCAGTTCTGGTATATTGTCTTCATGACATCGTAGGAGTATCTACAGATTATTATGATGAAGTCTTTTGATTAGTAGGTTTGGTACTTTGCATGTAGGCCCTGATAAAAATTGATGAAAGTGGCAGACAGAGATGGGCATATGGAGGTGAATTTGGGGATGTTCCTAATGACTCAAATTTTTGTTTGAATGGCCTCACATTTCCTGATCGAACTGCTCATCCTGTTTTACAAGGTAAACTTACATCATAGTGTTACTTTTGTATGCACCATTGTTGAGCTGGGTGCATCCTCCATTTGTTTAGACTCTTTAGAAAGGTAGTCATGGTTTTTCTTCTTTCAGAAGTCAAGTATCTATACCAACCAATCAAGGTGGCTTTGCATGAAGGGAAAATTGAGGTACAAATATTATGTTGTGGTTTTTGTATTTGATTGATCAAATCTGTGCTTGCCTATTTATTTTAATATATAATTTTGCAGATTAAAAATGGGCATTTTTTTCAAACAACAGAAGGACTGGAGTTTAGTTGGTATGCTTCTGCAGATGGGTGTAACCTCGGATCTGGAAGTTTAAGTCTTGAACCAATTAAGCCCCAAAGTAGTTATACCATCGATTGGCAATCAGGTCCATGGTATTCTTTGTGGACTTCGTCGTCATCCGAAGAAATGTTCCTCACTATAACTGCAAAGCTTTTGAGTTCTACACGCTGGGTTGAAGCTGGTCATATTGTTTCATCCTCACAAGTTCAACTGCCCACAAAGAGAGGCTTCGTTCCTCATGTAATCATTTTAACAAATGATATATCGTTATGAATGGATCTTGGTGTTTGGATGTCATTTACTGAAGTAACTGAGTTTAAAATTTTCTGTGTCATGGATGATTATTGTTCCAGGCTATCAATGTTAGTGGTGGCACCTTGGTGGCTGAAACTCTGGGTGATAAAATTAAAGTTAACCAGCAAGATATTTGGGACATAACATTGAGCACTAAAACAGGAACAGTTGAAAGCTGGAAGGTAACTTTGTTAATTTGGTTATCATGTGTGAAATCTCAAATTGCATGATATCTTAATTTATTTATTTGAGTATATTAGGTCTTCTATAATCTTTATAATTACTGTAATCCATATTTATGATATAAGTTAATAATAGAAATTTGTTATATTAAAATTAATATTCAGGAAGATTTTTCAAAAAAAAAAAAAGCGGATTATTTGGTTAACCTTTGAAAAATAGTTTTCTTTTTATATTAATGTAAGGGAAACATAATCAATTTGTTTAGATTTTAGAAACCAGGTGGATAGCAGGAGTTATTGGAATTGGAAAAGTTGAATATTTATTTTTCTCTTTTAAGGGGTAGTTTAGATACTTGCTTGAGAGTTATTTGGAGCAACATAGTCTTAAAACCTGGTTTTAAAGATCAAAAGTATTCTTGGTGATTAAGATATCTCTATTCTCTATTATTTTGTTCAGCTAAAGTGTGTGTGGTATAATGAGGGAACTTTTGTATTGTTGTGTTAAATCCTTCCCACAATAACAATGAACAAAGTATCTATCTATCTATCTATCTATCTATCTATCTATCTATCTATCTATCTATCTATTTTTATTATATAGAAATTGATACCAACTTCTTTTACATTAAGTTTTAGGCCATGTTTTCTCCTCTAATAATGCCATGTCAGCAATTTTGATTACTTGGCAAAACTTGAAAATCAACCAATCATCTTTTAGTTAAAGATTTTTAAAAAATTAAAAGAGAAAATACTTATCTATTATTATTCAACTAAAACATAAAGTACTAATTAAATACAATAAACACATATTAATAGTGCCATAATAATAATAATTAAAAAATTTTCAGTTATAAATATTGAAATTCTACAACTTATACATATTAAGACTCTTATTATTACATTAGTTGGTCTACTTATATACATGCTACCTAAGGCTCTTGCTACTTTTTATTTCTCAATCTCTCATACCAATTGACGAAAACTTCTCCAAATAAGTTTAAATTTGGCACATTTCTTTGCTAAATACATTTAAATATATCATGATTATAAAATTAATTCATAATTTTATTACATTTCTGGTATTTTTCATTCTCTTTCATTTTTCCTAACCCAAGTAAGTTCAAATTTGGCACATCTTTTTATTAGGTATATTCAAATATATATGATGATTATAAAGTTAATTTATAATTTTATATTATATTTTTGGTATTTCTCATCTCATTCATTTTTTCCTTTTTTTTTAATTATTTGCAAACCTAAGAATAGTATATAAGAAGACAAAGTATGACAACTAAAAAAATGTGAAAATAGAAGCAACAAATGAAGATTTAGTTTTGTACAACTCTAATATAAAAAGGCATATGCCTTTTTTAAAATTAAATGAATTCAAATTCTTAAAATAATAAATTATATTTCAATTTGTATTTTACATTTTAGTTGAATAATTATATGGAATTATATACAAATTATCAAATAAATGTTTTGCAAAATATTTTTAATATAAACAATTCAAATTTAACATTAGTTTACATATCTAATCAACTTCTAAATAATATAACACTTATTAGAATATACTATATAGTATAATTAATTTACCTCTCTACACATCGCGCGGGTCTCACTGTAGCAGAATAGAGAAAGGGATGAAGGTAGAAAGAGCTAGAACAGAAGAGAAGAGAGGAATAGAATAGAATAAAATAGAAATATGGGAAAGTTGCAGCCAAGGATATCACTGTGATATTCCCGGGTCTAAGAGTATATTCAAGTATGATGTATGAGTAATATGTGTAAAGCATAACTTGGCTTTCAAGAGGCCAAGACTCTCCACTAATTCTACCCACTACTTTCCTCAATACAAATGCATTTCCCTTTTTCTATTTATATCACTCATTCCTTCTAACAGATTCCCTTAAAACTCGGTCCCCACTACCTCAATTAGTTATTTTTCTTTCTGCTCTGATATGTAAATTCCAGAGGAAGGATACTCCCTTTCTGCCCTTCCACCACTCTGCTGTTTGGGTTTGTAACAATGTTCCACCTTAATTAATTTGCTAGACTTTGGGACATTGCTTTTCCCAAAAATTTGATTTTGTATTGGGCTATGATCTAAAGGTTGTTTACAGTTTCTCTAGTTTTCAAAGAGATTGAGAATGAAATGACCTCTTGCATTTCAGGTGTCTTTGTTGATATGGTTTTCATATTCTGCATCATTTTTGTTTTAGTTTTGGTATGATCTTGATGTTAAGTTGTAATTAGTGATTGCCCCTAGTGCACTTTGTTTTGTTCTCATTTTTTCTAATAAGATCTTATTTCTAAGCAGTTTTCAATATCAGTTATATTTGAAAAGCAAAAATTATCATGTTTCTATTCTTTATCAATGATTTGTTAGAAAGTTCATGATGTCTTTGATTTTCAATTTTTGCAGTTTTCTGTTCAGTTATTTTTGTTTCTTTACTAAATATTCATACTAATATTATGTTGATATATAATGCTAGGTCAAAGGAGTTGATGTTCTCAGTAAAGGTATATATCCATGTTTCTGGAGAGCTCCTACTGATAACGATAAAGGCGGAGGACCAGCTAGTTATTTGTCTAAATGGAAAGATGCTGGAATCGACAGCCTCCACTTTGTTACCGAAAGCTGTTCCCTCCAGAATACGACTAACAGCTCGGTTCAAATATTGGTTGTTTTTCTTGGTGTTTCCAGGCAAGACGAGTCAAAGGTTTTATTCACAACGGATATGAAATATTCAATTCATGCTTCTGGTGATGTCATTGTGGAATGCAGTGTTAAACCAAACCTGGATCTTCCTCCTTTGCCACGTGTGGGAGTAGAATTCAATGTGGAAAAATCGTTTGATCAAGTGACTTGGTATGGCAGAGGGCCATTTGAGTATTATCCAGATCGAAAGGCTTCTGCACAGGTTGCAGTATATGAGTCGAATGTTAGTGACTTGCATGTTCCGTATGTTGTTCCAGGGGAAAGTTCAGGTAGGGCAGATGTTAGATGGGCAACATTCAAAAATAAAAATGGTTTTGGTATATATGCTTCTAGGTATGGTAGCTCTCCACCAATGCAAATGAGTGCAAGCTACTACAGCACTTCGGAGCTTCACCGAGCAATGCACAATGAAGAGCTTATAGCAGGAGATAGCATTGAGGTATTTAATTTCTGTTGGTATTTCAGCAATATTTTGGTTCAATTGTAGTTTGCTAGATAATTATTTTAGGGTGTGATCACTAGTGAGGGAATGGAAAGGGAAGACTTTAGAAGGTTGGAAATGTTTAGGTATTCCACACTAAATGAAAGCTCTTGGTCTTGATGAGCCTGTGAAGAAGCGTGTTCTAAGCCTTCAAAAGAGGCAAAGAAGACACATTTCTTTACATGAAGAGTACCTCTTCTTTCCGGAGGAGAAGGTGTTAAGGGTTGGGGACTGATGTGTGAGCTCGTGGAAGAGGGAGGAATGTGATGAGAGGACTTTTCAGAAGTTGGTTTGGCAAGCAGTAAGGATGTGAGAGATGGTGGCGGTTGAAGAGGAAAAGGGCGTGTGGGAGAGTGGTGGATTTAGAACTTGGATGACCAACAAGGTTCGACACTGGATTGTTGATCAGAGGGGAGATTGATGGTGGCAGTGGTGGTTATGATGGTGGGAAAGAGAAGGTGGTGACAGTGGCAGCAGCAGCATCAGTGTTGGTTTTAGTGTAGAGCTATGAAGTACGGACACTTCGTTGAATTGTCGTGTCTACATGAGATACGACACTCATCGACACTCGTCCAACACGCATACCTATTGTGTCCAACTATGTCTTAATAAAAAATAAAAAATTCTTCTTCGTACACACTTAAATACCATCACGTGTCGGCGTCTCCAGTTTTATTCTTAACATGTATTCATGAAATGAGTTTAGAAATAATATATATTATTTATTAAAACAAAAAATATTTAAATACTTTATATAATTAAAAGAAAACATTACAAATATTAAAAAATATAATATCAATAAAATATCAAAATATAATTATAATTTATCTAAAAAGTACTTTATATTTTATATATATGTTGTGTTCCTGTGTCTCATAAGATTTTAAAATTCATGTGTCTGTGTGTCTTATATTGTGTTCGTGTCACTGTCTGTACATCATAGGTGAAAAGAGAAATAAAACATGAATTAAATTTTGATGTACTGACACTATACAGAATTTTATATGGTCATTCAACAGGATTAATGTGTATAAATAACTTTTTTTAAGTAATAGGTTTGAAGATTAGTTACTTTTGTTAATATGGTAATACAGGATTAGATGTCTGTGTAATACACTTTTAACAATTTTAACACATTTGACGAATGGAAGGGATAAATGAGTAACTTTTAGCAAATGTTGGGGTAATACTGTGCTATTTCATAGATTACACAGGAAAATGCGCATGGATCCGCCCTTGACCATAAATTTTTGTATGCTCTCAGAATATATTGGTTTTGTGCTTTAAGAGAATTCGTAACTATTCATTCTTCATTTTTCACTTTGCTTTTCAATTTTTTAATATTGTAAACTAAAATGAGTGGTAGGCTACTGTCATTGAACCAAACAGGTTTCCATTGTCTTTGTATGTGTGTTATAATCTGAACCCAAGAACATGCCCCTTTTCCCATTTTTTTCTATTTCGTTCTTCTAACTATTCTGTTTATTTATAATTTTATTTTGGTATTAAATGCAGATTCATTTTGACCACAAACACATGGGTTTGGGTGGAGATGATAGTTGGTCCCCATGTGTGCACAACCAGTATTTGGTTCCTGCTGTGCCATACTCTTTCTCTCTAAGGTTATCTCCTGTTACTCCAGCTTCTTCTGGTCATGACATCTACAAATCTCAGCTTCAAATCTCTTGATTTCTCTGATATTCGACTAATTTGTCTATGACTGAGTAGGAATAAACTTCAAAGCTCTTGTGATGTGAGAAAGAAACATTAACATGCAATCTTTCTGTTGGTACCTATTTGAATCTATTTATTTATCTATTATATAAAAAAGAAAAACCAAGGTAGTTTTGACAATTTCTCTTGGTACCTATTTGAATTTACAAAAAGGTTATTTGTACACTAAAATTAGTTACTAAAATCAGCTACTAATGTATTTGTGTATAAATACATGTGTAATTTAATTTATTTTCAATGTGTATTTGTATTCCAGCATATATTTTATACTAGTAGTTGACATTGGTGGCTGATTTTGGTGGACACATAACATAATTCTTGAATCTATTTATTTATCTATTCTATAAAAAAGAAAAAGCAAGGTAGTTTTGACAATCACTAGCAAGAGGCCAGTAGGGGTAGCAAACGGGTTAGCCCGCCCCGTTCTGTCAAAAAAGCCCGTCATTTGGTGGGCTGCCCCACCCCGTCTCGCCTAGTGATGTGGTCCTGAATTCCTCTCTGCTCCGCCTAACGTAACCTTGCCAAATCTCCTTCTTATCATTATTATTTTAATTCTTTTAATAAATCATTAAATAGTAAACAATATATATAATTTCACCATTATTTCGATAAATTTATAATTTCTAAAGATAAAATAATTATTATTTTTAAATTCACAAACATTAAAGTTTTTATAATTCTAAATATATAATAAACATAATTATCAACCAAGTTTTTTGAAACAAAATAATAAAACCAACATTGTAAAAAATAAAATAAATATTGTTCAAACATATAATTAAACATCTTCATGTCTCTAATAAATAAAAAACATAATTTAAATTATAACTTAGAACATCTTAAATTATATAAAAAAAACAGTAGCCCTTCGGAAGCTGCCCCGCTTCGCTGAAATCCGCCAAAGCCCGCGAATTAGGCAGACTTTTTAATTATGGCAGTTTTAAATTTTCAGCTCGGCTCTTTTTTTGGCAATTTACACAGGTTGGCTCGGCGAATTTTGGCCCGTCCATGTGTCACATCTACACGCGGGTGAATGACTAAGTTTGGACAATTAATAACAGAGGTATAAGAACACATAGAAGTTGACTAATGATATGTTTGTCATATGCATATATTGAGCTTAGAAATATAAACATAGCGATGGAACTAATAATCCTAAATCATGTATTAAGTAAACATGCTTAATTAATATGAATACATGGCAAGAATAGGAAGATTCATTCTTGAAACAAAAGTGCACATTTTCTATGCCAGAATTGGATTGTTATGTTTTTTTTTTTTTTGGTGACTAGGATTGTTATGTTGCAATAAAGTGAGAAATGCCAAGTTTATAAATTAATAATGTGTGTAACATATAGGTACAATGATAAGGATAAAGTATAGTCAAAATTAAAAAACAAAATCTTTAGACATGAATAAGTAATAAATAGTTAAAGAAAGAATTCAAAGGATTGAGAATATGATTCTTACAAATTGTATGTGACACAATATACCAAAATTAAATATTTTTGAAGACTTCATGATAAACAACATTGGTAGTTTCAGTGTGATTGTTTAAATCGTCCTGAGATATTTGTTAGTAACTCTTGAAATTACAAGATATAGTTGGCCATTTGTGAATACTGGCTATTTAAAGAGTAACTCAATATATAATGATTGTCCTTGACTTTTATTTATAGTCATGGAATATGAGAGCATTAATGGGAAATGCCTTCATCGAAACTTAAATGGCAATTTTGTATCTACAAGAATTAATATCATCCTAAGTATGAAAACCTTTTCACCAATATTACATCTTGATAAGACTTCTGTTTCGATAACTTTATTGCCAAGTCTTGTGATAACTAATTTAGAACCATTACAAAGGTCTATTGAGTGATCAATATTTTTTATAAGCATCATGATTTAGAAGTCCGAGAGATTTAATCCATATCAATCTTCCTTTTGAAGTGTGCATTGATATTATGCTGTTGCCACTTGTCAGCTCCTTCTTTAAAAGGTGAATCCGAGCTAAGATATACTTTTTTCTTTATTTTCACTCAAAATTAGCATATAATCATTAACTTGTTCAACAATGTTGACTGTTGAAGTCAAAATAGCACGACCATACAAATGCCTCAAATTTATGAGATCTTAGTCACTATATCTACTCAACAATTGCATGAGTTGGATCATCAAAAATTATAATTAAAAGTTCACGAGAAATAGGAATTACACTATATCCATCTTTTGAAGAGTTAAGTCTCAAAGTAGTTCCTAAAGTTGCACTCGAGCCTCAAAGTGGTCCTTAAAGTTAATAATTACTCAATTTTGTCCTTGAACTTGCACTTCGAGACTCATACTAGTCCCTAAAGTGCTTTCCGTTCATCAAAACACTGAAACGACGTCGTTTTATATTTATAAAAAAAATCCTGAGCCTCTCCTTCCGCCTTCCTCAACCCGAGCCCCTTCCCCTTCCCTTCTCCTTTCTCTCTGTTGTTGCTTCTCGCCGGCCTCTGTAAAACCCGGTTAATTAATGACTGATTAACCCATAAATTAAAATATATTATAGAGAATAAGAAATGAGATTTTTATGATTTAATATGATAGAGAAAATTAAAACGAGAGTTTTGACACCAATTTTAAAGAAATCAGCCCAAAATTGGGCTAAACGAGTCAAACCGGACCAACCAGACCCATAGTAGGCCCAGGGCCCAGCAAGCCCCCTTTTATTAGAGAGCTCACCACACTCTCTCTCTTCTCAAACAACACACACACGCTGAAATGGAGGGGGGAAACAAGAAACCCTTTTCCAAATTCACTCCAAACTTCAATTGATGATAACCTTTTATCCGGAGCCCCGATTGACGATCCGTTTGCGGCCACGCGACTGCGGTGTTGAACTCTACAAAACCCATAAATTTATTCTTAAGGTAAACCAACAATTCTTCTTCGGATTTACAGCCATTAATTTCGAAAATTTTGGGTGAAAGGTGTTGAGATTTTGAGTTTTGATGTTATGGGATCAAATTAACTTGAAGGGAAGGCTTAGTATTGCTTCTTTGATCCTTGGGTAAGGTAAGATTCTTAACCCTAAGCTAAAAAGTTGGAATTTTGTGAGTTAGTGATTGAGTTAGTGTTTGTGTGTGATGTTGTGGCTTAGGTAATATATATATATATATATATATATATATATATATATATATATATATATATATATATATATATATATATATATATATATATATATATATGTATGTATTGGGGCTTGATTGATGGTTTAGAAAGCTTTGGAGTGGAGCAATAAGCTTGAAACATCTGTTGGTGAAGTTTTGAGACCTTGAAGGTTGAACTTGGAAGTGTTCCAGACTGAACGAAAATCAGTCAAGGTATGGTTTCGGTTTCTTGCATCTAAAATGTAATGTGGTATTGAAAACTTAGGCTAGTGACTCTGGGATAGGATTTTGAAATGTTGATGTAAGTTGTTGGATGATATGGATTGAGTTGGATATATGTATAATGGTAGAATGATTGTGAATGGTGATAATTATTTGTAAAGCATGTAAAGTTATATGTGATATGGGTTGATATGCTCAAGTGTTGGTGATATTGATGCTCTTGTTGGTAAGCATGCTTTGATGTGTGATATTGATATGTGTATTCTTAGTGGTTGATGAAATTGAATAATTATTTGGAGAATTGAGATGTGGAATGTTGTTAATTGAGATGGGTTAAAAAGGGAAGAATTGGTGGGTTGAGGATTGAATGAGGATTTGAAAATGATTGATGTTGGAAGGGTTGAGTTTTGGTTGGTTTGAATGAATTTGGAAGTGTATGTTTTAGAAATTGGAAGTTTATGAGCTTTGATAAAAATGAAATTTTGATGAACTTCAACGGATCATATCTTAAGCTATTGTTTTTGTAATTTGATGATTTTTATATCAAATGAAAGATAATTTCATAAGCTTTAAAATGGTTTAAATTTGGTAGAAATTTGAATTTTGTGGAAGGAGATATGATCCTTGAAATTTTGGGCCAGAAATATGAATTCTGCAAATTCTGCAGAATTTGTGATTTCTGATTTGTGTACGTATGCACAGCCTTGTGCGCACGCACACCCTGTGGATTTCTGAACCTGTGCGCACGCACAAACTTGTGTGTACGCACACACAGAAAAGCGGCTGCTGCTGAGAGCACTAGCATGTCCTGTGCGCGCCCACAATCAATATGGTTTTGCAAGCTGTGCGTGCACACAGCTCTGTGCGTACGCACACATTGGGAATGACGTTTTGTTGATGGCGTTCGCACGTTCTGTGGGTGCACTCAACAAATGAAATTTTGCTTTTTGTGCGTCCGCACAAATTGTGCGCACGCACACTTTCTGAAAATACTTCTCGGTGTGTGCATGCACACCCCTATGCGTACGCACGTGACCCTGTTTTCTTATAAAACCCTTGTTTTTAAGTATTTTACCTTCCCAACAAGCTTGTGGCCTTCCGAAACACTGTTTCAAGCTTATAAACCCCCATTTTCATCCTTTAAATCTTAAATCAATATAAAATTCCTAGTGATTGAGAAGAAGTTAGGGAAATGGGTAACTTGGGGATGAAGAAAGGGGATATAATGAGGCGTTAAGACTAATGATGAGGATATGAGATGCTGAGGAGAATGGTGGAGTGCTGTGTATGATATGAGCCGAATGGCTGTGTATGATGACGATTTATGGCTGAGTATAAATTATGAATTTAAGCAGGATGGCTGAGATAAATGTTGATTTATGGCTAAGAATAAATGTATATATGCTGAGTTATTGACATTGTGTTTGTTTCACTCCACCTACCTGAGATACGAGTTTTCTTGGGTGAAAGCAGTGGCTAGCCACCACGTGCTCTAGGTGGAGACTCGATACTCTGCTGACCCTATGTCGTAAGTGTAGTCGGACACTGTGAAAGTTCCGGATGAGCTCGCCCCCGTGAATATACACCAGTGAGGGTGTTGGATGTGAGTTATGTTTATATTGTAGATAACTCGATTTGGGGATGCACGACAGAGGAACAGTCCAATGGTTAGCTACCAGGACTTGTCAGGTTGGCTTTATAACCGACAGGTGAGACTCATCATTTGCATTATATGTAATTTGTCTGGAATGCCTAATTGATTGCATTATTAGTTGCTAATTGCCTAACTGTTATATCTGCTTCCTACTTGTGCATTTCCTTGTGTGAAATAATTGTGTTTGCGTATCAAGTTACTGTTGGCGGTTGGGAGGTCCGAAGGATTTGGAAATGGGATATTTAGTAAGACTGGAGATCTTTAAGTTAGTTGCCTATTGTCATTTCTCATGGTTTAGTATATTTATATGCTTTGGTTATGAATTGGAAGTTATAGGATTGCCTTCGGCTTTCCCTAGACATTACATGTTAGATATTTGGGCACTGTTACCATGCTGAAAACCTCCAATTCTAACCCATGCGGATTTTGTGATTTTCAGATGCAGGACTTGAGGCTCCTCGTTGAGCCATGCTGGAGACTTCTGTTTTGGTGAAGACCCTTAGCTCTCGGAACTTTATTTTGATTTTATGTATTTGCTTAGATACATATATTCTCCACTGTTTATATATATACTGTATTGACTCCTTTTAGAGGTTATTTTGGAGAAACAGGTTTTGTAACTTGTCCTTTATGTTTTATTTTGGGTAGTTCCTTTATATATGTATATATACTTCTATGGTCGGACCGGTTATCTTCGCAAACCGCGTCTCGAGTCTTGATATCTGTATTTATGGCACTCTCTTGTATATCTTCTCGCGTTAACTTATCCTCTATCTGTTTCTTTACGTTATCGATCGAGTGTTGCGCTTTTCGATTTAACGGTTTTGATTTACCACTTTTCTTCAAAAGATCTTAGTTATAATCATTTTTCACACTACTATATATACTAAATTTTATTTTTAGAGGTCGTAATACCCCGCCACCTCTGTTTTATGACTTGAGCATAAGACTCTAAGTGGTAGGGTGTTACATTATGGTATCAGAGCAGTTCGTTCCTGTAGAGCCTGAGGGACGGACTGACTATTCTTCTGTGCATTCTCTATGTATGTGTCCATGTGCTATTAGGATATATGATGGATATAACTGGCATAAACATTCATAAGCATGCATTTGGGACTTTGAAGCACTAGACTTTCGATATTGAGACTGATCAACTTGATATCGATTGTTTGGTGTGTATAAGAACCAGATGGCGCCTCGTGGATGTGGTCGAGGCCGTGGGAGAGGTCGTACTAGTACTCAAGGGCCGGAACCCAACCCGAATGATTCGGTAAACTTTATAGCGGCATTGAAAAATATGGCTGCTGCTATGCAAGCCACTGGGGAGGCTCTTGGACACCAGATAAATAACAATGGTAATGGCGGGAATGGAGCTCAGGATCCGATGACAATAGCAACCTTCTTAAAGGTTAATCCACCAAAGTTCAAGGGGGCAACTAATCTGACTGAAGCCGATACCTGGTTTCAAGCTATGGAGCGAGCACTGCAAGCGCAGATGGTACCTGAGAATCAGTGTGTTGAGTTTGTTACCTATCTGCTCACTAGGGAAGCATCGCATTGGTGGCAGGGAACCCGACGTCTCCTACAACTAGGTGATGACCCTATCACCTGGGATTCCTTCCAGGTGCAATTCTATAAGAAGTACTATCCAAATTTTGCCCGGATGGCAAAGGAGATTGAGTTACTGCAGCTGAAGCAGGGTACTATGTCTGTATCTGAGTATACAGATATTTTTGAGGAGCTATTCAGGTTTTTTCGTATGTGTCAAGGAGCTCTGGGAGACTTCGAGGAGTGGAGGTACATCAAGTATGAAGGAGGGCTCCGAAGCAACATCTTCAGTTTACCAGGGCCTATGGAAATCAGGACCTTCTCTGAGTTGGTGATAAGAGCAGGATTGCTTAAGAGTGTGTGAAAAAGGCAGCTGCAGAGAGAGGAAGACATAGGGGACCATTCCCACAGAACCGAGGGAAAAGCTTTGCTCCTAGAGGTCTGCCTTTCAAGTGGGGAGGCTTTGTACCACACCAGACTCAGGGTCAAAATAGTTCCAGAAGGCCCAACAGCAACAACTTCCAGGGGAGAAGATTTGGGAAGCAGCCCCATAATGAGCAAGCTTGTGCTCGGTGCGGGAGTTACCATCCGGGAGTCCCGTGCAAGGCTGGATAGGGCTTGTGCTATTCTTGCGGCAAGCCGAGGCATAAAGCCTCGAACTGTCTGGAGACGTAGAGGCAAGGTACTGGGAAAGCATAGCAGCTTGGTTGGGTGTTCACTACCTCAGTCGTGGGTGCCGAAGAGTCCGACACACTTATCCAAGGTAAATGTGAAATGGCTGGTCAAACATTAAATGCTTTATTTGATTTGGAAGCTTCACATTCATTCATTGTATTTGAAAAGGCTAGTGAGTTAGGATTGAAGATTGTGGTTTTAGGTTATGACCTGAAGGTGTATAATGCCACCCATGAAGCCATGGTAACTAGGCTAGGATGTCCGCAGGTTTCGTTTAGGGTCAAGCAGCGTGATTTTGTACACTATTTGATTTGTTTGCCGATGATTGGTCTTGATCTTTTCTTGCGGTTGGACTGGTTGTCTAAGAATCGTGTCTTGTTAAACTATTTTGAGAAATCGTTGCATTTCATGCCAGGAGGGTCAGAAGGGCTGGTTGTGGTAAATGGCTGTTACCTAAACTACGTGGTAGTAAATTATTTGGGACAGGAATGTCAAGGCGTTATGCTGTTAGCTGCGAGTGTGTCGGGTGAGGAACAAAGTTTAGAGCAAATTCCCATTGTTTGTGAATTTTCTGAGGTGTTTCCAGATGACATCAAGGAATTCCCTCCTGCCTAAGAGGTTAAATTTGCAATTGAGTTGGTGCCTGGGACAGGGCCAATCCCGATTGCCCCTTACCGAATGTCGCCTTTAGAAATAGCCGAACTTAAGACTCAGTTGGAAGACTTAATGAGCAAACGCTTTATCCGCCCTAGTGTTTCTCCGTAGGGAGCGCCGGTGTTATTGTTGATGAAGAAAGACGGGAGTATGCGGCTTTGTGTGGATTACAGGCAACTGAATAAAATCACAATAAAGAATAAGTACCCGTTGCCGAGAATTGATGATCTCATGGATCAGTTACAAGGAGCCGGGGCTTTCTCCGAGATTTATTTGCACTCCGATTATCACCAGATAAGGGTGAGAGATGAGGACATCCCTAAGACCGCTTTCATGACTCGTTATGGTCATTACGAGTACACTGTAATGTCTTTTGGGTTGACAAACGCTCCTGCAGTGTTTATGGACTATATGAATAGAATCTTCCGTCTGTTTTTGGATAAATTCGTTGTTGTCTTCATTGATGACATACTGATTTACTCCAAGACTGAAGAAGATCATGCAAAACACTTGAGGACCATGTTGCAAATACTAAAGGAAAGAAAACTCTATGCGAAATTTTCAAATGTGAATTCTGGAAGGACGAAGTGAAGTTTCTCGGCCAGTAGTGAGTAAACAGGGGATAGCGATAGATCCTTCTAAGGTGAAAGCAGTGATAGAGTGGGGGCGACCGACCTCAGTAACTGAGATAATAAGTTTTCTAAGCTTAGCTGGCTACTATCGGAGATTCATCAAAGGCTTTTCGCAAATAGCTTTTGTCATTGACAAAGTTAACTCGCAAGGACACGCCATTTGTGTGGACTTCCGAGTGCGAGGAGAGCTTTCAAGAGTTGAAGCAAAAGCTAACTACCGCGCCTGTGTTGGTATTACCTGAGCCGAATGAACCATTTGAGGTGTATTGTGATGCCTCACTAAAGGTTCTGGGGTGCATGCTGATGCAGCACCGGAATCTGGTGGTGTATGCCTTACGACAGTTGAGACCTCACAAAGTCATTACCCGATTGAATGATCTGGAACTTGCTGCAGTTGTGTTTGCGTTAAAGGTGTGGAGGCATTACCTCTATGGAATTAAGTTCTGAGTTTTCTCTGATCACAAGAGCTTGAAATACCTCTTTGATCAGAAAGAGCTTAATATGCGGTAGGGGAGGTGGATGAAGTTACTGAAGGACTACGACTTTGAGTTGAATCACTGATGAGCGGGTAATTTATACGCTTTTTGGCATTGTTTTTAGTATGTTTTTAGTATGTTTTAGTTAGTTTTTAGTATATTTTTATTAGTTTTTAGTTAAAATTCACTTTTCTGGACTTTACTATGAGCTTGTGTGTTTTTTTGTGATTTCAGGTATTTTCTGGCTGAAATTGAGGGACTTGAGCAAAAATCTGATTCAGAGACTAAAAAGGACTGTAGATGCTGTTGGATTCTGACCTCCCTGCACTCGAAGTGGATTTTCTGGAGCTACAGAAGCCCAATTGGCGCGCTCTCAACGGCGTTGGAAAGTAGACATCCTGGGCTTTCCAGCATTATATAATAGTCCAAACTTTGCCCAAGATTTGATGGCCTAAACCGGCGTTCCAAATCAGCTCAAAACTGCCCGGCGTTAAACGCCGGAACTGGCACAAGAATGGGAGTTAAACGCCCAAACTGGCACAAAAGCTGGCGTTTAAATCCAAGAAGAGTCTCTACACGAAAATGCTTCAATTCTCAGCCCAAGCACACACCAAGTGGGCCCGGAAGTGGATTTTTATGTCATTTACTCATCTGTGTAAACCCTAGGCTACTAATTCTCTATAAGTAGGACCTTTTACTATTGTATTTTCATCTGGAGATCTTTGAATCTTTTGATCATTGGGAGGCTGGCCATTCGGCATGCCTAGACCTTGTTCTTATGTATTTTCAACGGTGGAGTTTCTACACACCATAGATTAAGGTGTGGAGCTCTGCTGTACCTCGAGTATTAATGCAATTACTATTGTTCTTCTATTCAATTCGGCTTATTCTTGTTCTAAGATATTCATTTGCACCCAAGAACATGATGAATGTGATGATTATGTGACACTCATCATCATTCTCACTTATGAACGAGTGCCTGACAACCACTTCTGTTCTACAAGCAAACAAGGCTTTAATGTTTATCTCTTGGATTTCTTAATCGGAATCTTCGTGGTATAAGCTAGAATTGATGGCGGCATTCAAGAGAATCCGGAAGGTCTAAACCTTGTCTGTGGTATTCTGAGTAGGATTCAATGATTGAATGACTGTGACGAGCTTCAAACTCGCGATTGTGGGGCGTTAGTGACAGACGCAAAAGAATCACTGGATTCTATTCCGACATGATCGAGAACCGATAGCTGAATAGCCGTGCCGTGATAGGGTGCGTTGAACATTTTCACTGAGAGGATGGGAGGTAGCCACTGACAACGGTGAAACCCTACATACAGCTTGCCATGGAAAGGAGTAAGAAGGATTTGATGAAGACAGTAGGAAAGTAGAGAGACGGAAGGAACACAGCATCTTCATACGCTTATCTGAAATTCCCACTAATGAATTGCATAAGTATCTCTATCTTTATCTTTATGTTTTATTCATCATTCATAACCATTTGAGTTTGCCTGACTAAGATTTACAAGGTGACCATAGCTTGCTTCATACCAACAATCTCTGTGGGATCGACCCTTACTCGCGTAAGGTTTATTACTTGGACGACCCAGTACACTTGCTGATTAGTTGTGCGAAGTTGTGTTTATGCCATGGTATTGAACACCAAGTTTTTGGATTCATCACCGGGGATTATTTGAGTTGTGAAAAGTATTGATCACAATTTCGTGCACCAATCACCATCCGGGAAAAGCGAATGTTGTGGCCGATGTGCTAAGTCGGAAGTCGTTGTTTGTTGCTTGGATGATGCTTCGAGAAGAGGAGTTGCTCAAGGCATTCGAGGGCCTGAAGATCGGCATTCAAGAAGTGTCTGAAACTTTGTGTTTGAGTCGATTATAGATCTCAAGTGATTTCAAATCCGAACTACTGAAGGCTCATCAGAACGATGATATGTTACCGAAGGTGTTGCCAGCTATTGAGTAAGGGATGCAGTGGAGAGTGCCGGATGTTGGGACTTTGCGACTAGATATCTTGAAGGAAGCACACAAAAGTGGATTTTCTATTCACCCTTGGAGTACTAAGATGTACAATGATCTAAAGCACTATATTGGAGGCGAGATCGATCGCCAGAGGTTTGCTCATCTGCTGAATTAGCAAAACTGACCGTCAAGCTAGTGACGTTAAAGAAGCGCTTGTTGAGAGGCAACCCGATAATTTCACATCCTTAGTTATTTTCCGTAGTAGTGGTTTTCTTATTTATTTGATTTTTATTGAGTTTGTACTATTTTTCTTTTGTTTTACATGTGTTCTGATCATGTAGCTATTTTAGAACAGGAACCTAACACTTCGAAACAATTTTTGCAAAAAAAAAGGCTGAAAGTTGCGCTGGAGTTGTGCAGGAACTATGCCTCGTGCACCAGCTCACCCACGCATACACGTCTCAGACGCGTACGCATCCCTCTGGTTCTCGGCAATCAACGCGGGAGCGCACATGGCGCGCACGCGTGCCTTGAAAAATCGACGTAAATGGGTGCATAGCCAAAAGTTATGCTGGTCTTGCGCTGGTGCTATGCTAGCCGTGCAACTCAACTCACGCGTCCGTGTCCCTGACGCGTACGCGTCACCCTCACCATGTGGCCACCCACGCGTACGCATGCTGTGCGCGTACGCGTCAATCGCGCCGCATCACTTACCCAGCGCACCACCCTGTTTTCATTCTCTCTCTCCCTCCCAAATCTTTATTCTCTCTTGTTCTTTTATCCTTTTATTCTTCTTTTATCATACTATTTGTTTTTTTCGTGTCTTTTTATGTCCCTCTCTGTATTCAGTTCCTCTTTGCTTGAGGACAAGCAAACCTTTAAGTTTGGTGTTGTCGCTTCGCTTATGGCTTTTCTATTTATTTTTATGGGACCAAAGGGAGGCGAATCATCTTCACTGGGGAGCATAGCCTGAAGAATAAAATGGCCACTAGGATAATTGAGGTGGTTGAATTCCTTTCATTCTATATTCCTTCCCGATCTTACTATGTTATGTTCCAGTTTTCTACTATTTTGTTTTAGTTATTGCATGATCATTTGTTATTTCAATTCCTAGTTCTAGTTAACTTATTGCCTAGTTGTTATTTGATTTTCTTTTTAAAAAAATGTCTCATGTATTTCCCACTAAGCTTTAAATAAAAAAGAAAGAAGAAAAGATGTACCGCATGCAAAATTGAGTTTAATTTTAAGAGTAGTCCTATTTACTTAAATGTGGTGGTATTATTTGTAATTCTGAATGCATGATATGAACAGTGCATAGTTAAATTTGAATCAAAGGATGTTGATGTATAAGGAACAGGAATTTAGAGAACTGTTATGACTTCTCTGAAATTTATGAAAGTTTAATCCTTGAAGTAGAAGAAAATAGCAAAAGAAACAAAAATAAAAGCGAGATCCAAGACTCTGAGCATCAATGACTAGGGAGGTCAGACATGATTAAAAGCTCAAAGAGTTGTTTCCCTAGTCATATGCTTGTGGTGTGATTGTCAAGTAATCCTTGAGACAGAACACTAAGAGTCGAGATCAAATACATTTAACAGAGTTTGCCAAAGGCTTTGAGCACCACTGTCTGGGTGTAACTGAAAGAAAAATCAGAACTTAAAGAGAGTTCCCTAGTTAAGTGCCTGTGGTGTTTCTGTCTCAAGTAACCCTTGAGATAAAACATTTAAAGTCACGGCTAGGCTCAAGGTGCAAAGCACCAAAGAAAAGAAAATTAAAGTAAATTTTGCTGTGTTCAAGGATTAAAGTGGAGTATAAAGATCAGAGAATTCATAATATTATCCGGATAAGAATTCCGAATGACACTGACATTCCTCTAATTCAACGGAGAGTGAGATGCCAAAACTGTTCAAAGTTACAATGAATAAACCCCATTTTAAGAACTAAACTCTCACCTCTCATGCAAATTTACATCTTAATCATGCACTTATTTTGGTTGCTTGAGGACAGGCAACAATTCAAGTTTGGAGTTGTGATGTGTGAGCATCTTTCCTACCTTTTCCTAGTGAATTTACATTTAATTTGTTGAGTTTAATCAATAATTAAGTATCTTTTAGCCACTATGGATGCTATTTTGATCTGTATGCAATTCTATTTATTTTAGGTAGCATTCGGATGAATTTGATGGAGTTTCCGCGGAAAAAGAGAAGAAGGCGAATGATGCTGTCAATCCTGACCTCTCTGCACTCAAACCTAAATAACTCAAGCTACAGAGGTCAAATTAATGTGATTCTTGTGGCGTTAGAAAGCTAACTTCTAGAGCTTTCTAACGATATATAATAGTCTAAAATTCTTCTCCAACCACACTGCCAAGGCTGCGCCTAACTTGAGATTTCTCAAGTTAGGCGCAATGCACAACAACAACACGCAAGATTGGTTCTACCCACTTCAAGTTAGGCGCACTAAATCCCAAGTTAGGCGCAGCTTCTGGTACATGATTCCAGAAGGGAAGTTAAAGCCTAAAAAGGCCTGAGCGTGCCACTTGAGATCGAAGGCGTGGCATGCCAGGCCCTCATTCTCACTTTGGCGTGCCACTTGAGCAACCAGGCGTGGCACGCCAACGCACAAAGAAGCCAAAGCAAGGGTTGGGCGTGCCACTTGGTATCGAAGGCGTGGCACGCCAGTCCAAGAATCTCACTTTGGCATGCCACTTGGTATCAAAGGCATGGCACGCTAGCTACTGATGGACGCACGGGAACCGTGTCGGAAGAGATTTTCTAAATGAAATTGCGTTGCAAGTATAGCTCCCCCAACAACAATCCTTGTGGATCAAATTTAGAATGGAATTGGTTGTCACAAGTTCAACCCCAATAAAATAACCGAAGTATTCAAACCTCGGGTCGTCTCACGAAGAATGGGCAAACATGTGCTTCAACATTGGCTAGAAGTCCGGGGTTGTGATTCATTAACAAGAAAGTAAATTGAGAATCTTAGCAATTAAGCAATCTAAAGTGCAAGGAACTAATTCAAACAACAAGAAAGGTGTAAACAATTTCAAAATAATGAACCAACATTCAATCTAACTATACTCTTAACTAAACAATAACTACAACTAAGCAAGACAATTGAGAAATTGATTTTCAAATATGAATAATAAAAGCAACTCTTGGTTAGGCATGGGAATTGGGGTCGCTATCCTTGTCTAATAACCATATCTTGACAATTATGAGGAGCCAAACTCATTAAGTCTACTTCCACACTTGAAGTACGTCAAATGGTTTGGTCAACATCAACCCATAAGGCCTAACCTCACTACTAATTAACCTAGTAGTAGTTTAGTATTAATGGATATCAAATTGACCACTAAGGACTCTCAAATCATCAAATCCATTAGACCCAACGACTCAAGTTTACCCAATTCCCTTGGCCTAAGCCAAGAGTAAAAAGGACTACTCCATAGTCAAGGTAAACAATTCATCAAACACTTGGTAAGCATTAATAAAAGACATGTTCAAATTGCAATTGAATTGAAATCAACAAATACCCACTAACAATTATCAACTTATAAGAGCTTAAACTACACAATGAAGCATAAAAATCATCAATGTAACATCAAGTCAAGATTCACAATATTCATGAAATGGGTATAAAGTGACAATTGACAAAATCCATAAACTAACACAAGATCTAAGTGGAAGTATACTAAGGAATTCAAATTAAACAATCAAAGATAGTAACTAACAAAACCCAATTCAGATTCAACAAGGAAGGATCAAATTAAAGCTAGATCTAGAGAAGAACAAAGGGTTTCTTCCTCTAGAAGAACAAAAAAACCTAAAAACTAGAAAAATTGTGTCTTACTGTAAAATGATTGACCCCCCTTTCTCCCTAGCATCCTTGGGTCTTTTCCATGTAGAAACAGCCTGAAATTGGGCCTGTTGAGCCTCAGAAATTGCCAGGCACGATTTCTTTTAATGAGATCACGTGCAGCTTCCCGTGCGTGCGCGCCAAGCATGCGCCCGCGCCAATTGCTTTTGTGATCCATGCGTGCGCGCCAGCTGTGCGTTCGCGTCGATGGAAATTCTCTGGCCTGCGTGGATGCGTCCATCGTTGCGCACCACTTCTAGCTGTCCTCATCCACGCGTGCACATGACGTGCGCGTGCGCGCCAATGCTACAGTTCCCAAAATCCAAATCTTCATGTTCCTTCCTCTGGTGCATGCTTTCCTTCTCTCTTCTAGGCCATTCTTACCCTACTAATTCTGAAATCACTCAACAAATATGTCACGGCATCGAATGGTAATAAAGAGAATCAAAATATAGCAATTATAAGGCAAAATAAGCATGTTTTTCACAATGCAGCAACATTGGGAAGTGAACACAAAACCATGCATTTCTTGTGAATAAGTGTGAGAAATATTGATTAAAACCACCAAAGTAAGCACAAGATAAACCACAAAATCAGGGTTTATCAAATCTTCCCACACTTAAACCAAGCATGTCCTCATGCTTAAAATAAAAAGACCAAAGATCATGGTTAGAAAGGGTTTATGAAATGCAAACTATCTAGGCAAATGCATGCGACTAATGTAAAATCGTCTATCTACTTGGTCAAGGATAAATCCATCTTCCGAGAACACATGTGAGTATATGGGGTGAAAATGATGTGTAATTCATGAATCCTACCACACTGGATATCACTATGAAGTGCATATGACTTGCTAAACGAACGCTTGTGAAAGCCGAGAACAAAGAGTTGAGCATCGAACCCTCACCGGATGTGTATCCGCTCTATGCGCTCAAGTGTATAGGGTTCATCACTCAATCCTCTCCTAATCATGCTTTCCAAGATTTGTCTTTCATCTAACAATCAACAATTACTTAATGCATGCTTACAAGTATCATGAGGTCTTATTTATGGATTGTAACGTGGCTAGGGTGAGGGTAAGGATGCATATGGTCAGGTGAGCTTAATATTTGAGTCCTTGATTAACTTAGAATCCCACTAGACACATAAAACAACCTATACAACTATAATACATTACATAGCTACCCTTGAGTTCCACTTTTTGCACACTCATGCATTCCTTTCAATTCATATCCCATATGCATTGTTTTTACTACTTGTCTTAGGGCATTTTTGTCCCCTTCATTGCCTTTCATTTTTTTTGGTCCCCTTTTCCTTGGGGTTCATGTACAAAAGTTTCAATGCATATAGTTCAATCATTCAATACATGAGTATGTTTCCAAATCCCAGAGTTTTCAATTACAATACACCTCTATATCTACCCAAGTTCCCAAGTATACCCTCCCAATCGAATGATACACATCCTAATTCTCCTAAGCTAATCAAGGATCCAAATTTAGGGACATTCATGGTTTTTCACTTAGGGTTGTTGATGTGCTCTTTTTAGGAATAAAGAGAGTTTATCATAGGCTTAAATTTGGTTAGCAATGGTAGATAAAAGGGTTAAGGCCATTTGGGAAGAGTGACTATTGAAATGATGACCTCAATCATGTAAATGCATTCATACACAAAGTAATGGACATATAGAATCAGACAAAGCAAGGATTGCAATCATAGAGAGAGAATAATGCACACAAGAATGGGACTTAATGGTTAAAAGATGTAACCATACAATAGGCTTAAAACTTACATGCTTGTGTTCTTAGCTCAATCACTATCTTCCAAAATACATTCTTGAAGCAAGTTCAACATAAATATTTTTGGTAGGGTAGGATACCCCAAAACACGGTTTCTTGGAAAAGAAGTTATTATTTGACCAAGCAACTCTATAGAGACTAATTATCATGCAAGAAATATTTACACGTAAAACTAACTACACATGCAATGTACTAACTACTGAGCAAGAAATAAATCCATGGGTATTGAAGGGAAGAGAGTGTTACCCATGGAGATCGGTCGAACGACCTCCCCACACTTAGAATTTAGCACGGTCCTCCATGCTACTAAGAATGCGCAAGGGATGGTTGGAACTGAAACCTTCACTGTCCTCTTCATCAGCGCACCCATCACTTGGGTTGGATGTGGATGTGGATATTTCAGGTTCCTCCATGCTAGGGGTAACACAACGCAGAAGCTTCTTGATGTAGGTGTATCGGCGTTGGTTGCGCCGCTCATATCTATCAACCTTTCGGTGTAGATCTTCTATCCCTTGATGAGTGGATCTTTGCTGCAGTGGTGATGATGAGATGGGAGGAACAATAGGTGGTGTGGCTATGTCAAGGCTTGGGTTGTTCATGGGAAAATGTAAGTATTTTACGGTTGGGACCACATCGCCCTTAGCCAGAATTATAGCTTTTGTGTCCGTGGCTTCCCAAGGGATACCCGCAACAGCAACTAAATCAGATACCAAAGCTGCAAATGGCAAATTGCCCCGGTCGTATATTTGACCCATCGCTTGCTTGACAAGAAGCGGAATGTTCACCGGTCTCCTAGTGAGGACACACCAAACAAGCAAGGCGAGATCCGCCGTGAAGGATGATTTGTGGGTGCAAGGTAGGACATAGTGAGATAGGATCTGAGCCCAAGCCTTAGCTTCCATAGTGAGGGAACGTGCATCAATGCACTTGGGTCGCATTCAGAGCCGACTGATGAGCGGATAATTTATACGCTTTTTGGCATTGTTTTTATATAGTTTTTAGTAAGTTTGAGCTACTGTTAGGGATGTTTTCATTAGTTTTTATGTTAAATTCACATTTCTGGACTTTACTATGAGTTTGTGTGTTTTTCTGTGATTTCAGGTAATTTCTGACTGGAATTGAGGGACTTGAGCAAAACTCTGAAGAAGGCTGACAAAAGGACTGCTGATGCTGTTGGAATCTGACCTCCCTGCACTCGAAATGGATTTTCTGGAGCTACAGAACTCCAATTGGCGAGCTCTCAACGGCGTTGGAAAGTAGACATCCAGGGCTTTCCAGCAATATATAATAGTCCATACTTTATTCGAAGAATGACGACGTAACTTGGCGTTAAACGCCAAGTTCATGCTGCTGTCTGGAGTTAAACGCCAGAAAAACGTCATGATCCGGAGTTGAACGCCCAAAACACGTCATAACCTGGAGTTTGACGCCAAGAAATGCCTTAGCTCGTGGATTGATCAAGCTCAGCCCAAGCATACACTAAGTTGGCCCCGGAAGTGGATTTATGCATCAATTACTTACTCATGTAAACCCTAGTAGCTAGTCTAGTATATATAGGACATTTATCTATTGTATTAGACATCCTGGATTGTATTTTGAATCCTGTGATCACGTTTTGGGGGCTGGCCATTCGGCCATGCCTGAACCCTTTGCTTATGTATTTTCAACGGTGGAGTTTCTGCACACCATAGATTAAGGGTGTGGAGCTCTGCTGTACCTCAAGTATTAATGAAATTCTATTATCTTTTATTCAAATCTCTCTTATTCTTATTCCAAGATATTCATTCGTACCCAAGAACATGATGAATGTTATGAGTCAGATTACCCTCATTATCATTCTCACTTATGAACGCGCGTGATTGACAACCACTTCCGTTCTACATGCAACAGAGCTTGAATGCGCATCTCTTAGATTCCCCAACAGAATCTTCGTGGTATAAGCTAGATGGATGGCGGCATTTATGAGGATCCGGAAAGTCTCACCTTGTCTGTGGTATTCCGAGTAGGATCCTGGGAATCCGGAAAGTCTAACCTTGTCTGTGGTATTCCGAGTAGGATTCCGGTAATGAATGACTGTGACGTGCTTCAAACTTGTAACCTGCTGGGCGTTAGTGACAGACGCAAAAGAGGGATTCTATTCCAGTAGGGGAAGGAACCAACCGGTGATTAGCCGTACTGTGACAGAGTGCGTGAGCATTAGTTTTCACTGCGAGGATGGGATGTAGCCATCAGCCATGGGTGATGCCTCCAGACTGGTTAGCTGTGTGAGTGACAGCCGCATAGGATATTTCCCCGAGAGGAAGAAAGTAGCCACAGTTGATGGTGAACCCCTATACAAAGCTTGCCATGGAAAGGAGTAAGAAGGATTGAGTAGAAGCAGTAGGAGAGCAGGCGTCCCTGGGCTCTACAGCATCTCCATCCGCTTATCTGAAATTCCCACTAATGAATCTGCATAAGTATTCTATCCCTTTATTTAATCTATTCTTTTATCTCTATTTTCGAAACCCATAAACTATTTTAATCTGCCTAACTGAGATTTGCAAGGTGACCATAGCTTGCTTCATACCAACAATCTCTGTGGGATCGACCCTTACTCACGTAAGGTTTATTACTTGGACGACCCAGTACACTTGCTGGTTAGTTGAACGGAGTTGTGAATTTAACCAAGAGACACAATAGTTTTTGTGTATATGCCAAAGAGCCAATATTGTTGATCACAATTTCGTCCACCACCGACCATGGGTCCAAGATGCTCCCGGTTTAGCAATGACTTGGAGGATCGAGTTCCAATCAAATCCAAACTTCTCCCACTGACGTAAGACCTATTGGTAGCCATCCATGTCACTTGGTACTGGTAGGACATTAAGCACTTGCTGAATAGCCTCTTCCGACATCGAGACTTGCTTCCGGCGCACGTATACCGATTGAAGAAAGGGAAGATGGTAGTTAGTGTAGAATTCTACCACCCATGAGAGGTTGACCTCTTGTGGTTTTCTCAGAAGAAACTCCCATCCTCGCTGTTCAATGTGGGGTAGAATATAAGGAGCAACTTTGTCCGGTGGAACGAGTAGATGCTCAGCATGATAGTTTCTCTCAACCATGAAGGGAAACATAAGTTCACAGAAGCGGTTGGGAAACCTTGAAGAGTCTTTTGCTGGTTTGCTCTTTTCATTATCATCAATAGGAGCGGTTGCTTTTGCCTTCTTAGATAGGGGTTTGGCTCCTAATGAAGGGTGCACCTTAGAGTGTGACTTTGGGAGTGCCCTCTTTGCGGCTGGTTTCCTTGAAGCTTTCTCCTTGCCTTTCGTGGTGGCCATCCTGAAAAGAAAAGGAAAGAAGGAAATTGTCAAACCCAAAGGATCAACTTAATAAACATGAAAGTGGGATGTGTGCCCAAAAAGAATAGTTCAACAAAGTAGTCATAGAAGCACGGGTCACAACACTTGGCATGTGATGCATGAGGAAGTAAAGCATGCAACATGGCATGAGAGGAATGATCTCAAGCATCCAAAACAAAGAGCAAGTCATGTTCAATGAGTGTCTAATTAGCGAGTAATAAGTAAAATGTGTTCAATGCACTTAGAAGAGAAGTAAGTGAATGAGGAGGGAGCACGAAATTGAAGATATATAATTAGAATTACCCAAGATGGCATATGTGCATTTCCTCGAACACTTGGTGTGTAATTAACAAGCAATGAACAATTAAGAGATACTCAACCAATTAGAAGTCCGAAATAAAGTAGCAATCATCACACAACATCATCACAAAGATAATAATAGCAATCAAGAAGATCCATCAAAGTAATCAAAGTTCAAATTCAACATCCATGGGAATAACAAAGAAAAAAGAGTAAACAAGTAAAAAGCAAGTGGTGTAATCAAGTGACTAAAAGAGAGAATAAGTAAATCAACATTCAAAGAATCTAACTAGAACAAGAAATGATGCAAAGAAAGCAATAGATGAGATAGGGAGGAAGTAGAACCTTGAGAGGTGTAAAAGAACAAGGTTAATGTTCTTGTCAAAAGATAAGAAGGAGATGGAAGAGATGTAGTGCCACCGGAGAAGGTGGTGGTCGCCGGTGAGTAGCAGGAGAGAATGATGGTGGAGTATGAGAGAGAAGAGGATAAGAGGGGTGATGGAGAAAGAAGAAGAGGGAGTTAAGAAAGAAAATAGGAGGGGTGAAGAAGCAGGGCGCGTAGCTTTAAAACTGATTCGCGCATCCTGCGCGTGCGCGCACAGTGCGCTGACGCGTAGGTGAAGAAAGAGCAAGGGACGCGAGCGCGTTCTTGGCGCGTTCGCGTAAATACAGATGTGCTCCTGGCACAGAACTGGCACAGAGTTGGCATAACTCTCTGATTTTTATACCAGAGTTGGCATGCAGCTCATGCGCGCGGGCGCGCACACTGCACTGACGCGTGCATGATGGTGTTAGCTACTGGCGCGGACGCGCGAAGTGCGCGGACGCGTCAGTGCGGACACAGGCTGGGCACAAACATGGCACCACTCTCTGGAATTTGTACCAGAGAGATCTGATCACACCATCGGAACGCACGCGAGCAGTGCGCTGGTGCGTCAATTGCTAAGTTGCAAGTTGGCGCACTAGCAGCATGTACGCTAGCGCGTGGGGGTTGGCATGAGATGGGCGTGAAGTGGGCATGACTCTCGGGTTTTAGGCCCAAGGGTAGAAATGCACCACCGACACGGACGCGCGCAGTGCGCTGGCGCGCCAGTGCCCAACTGCCTTTTCTTGCCTTCTCTCTTTTTTTTTTGTTTTGGCAGGTATTTTAGCTAGCATGCAAGAGAACACTTCACAAATTCATAAATCATTCAAAACATAGCATCCTCTCTATTTCAATAAGTCATCCATACCAAAATGATGAAACTTTTTCTAAACATCCTAGTTAACCAACAAAAATAACAACAACTAGAATTCCTATGCAATCAACAACATCAAGAAATCACAAAATTCTCAAGAATCTAAACAAAAAGCAAGGTGGTATATACAGGGAAGATCTTACCACGGTGGGGTGCCTCCCACCAAGCACTTTTCTTTAACGTCCTTAAGTTGGATGGTCAGTCGCTTAAACTTCTCCTTCTTTAGGTGCATCCTCCATTAGGAACACTTCTAGCTCCTTTGGGAGCTTGTAGCCATGGTACTTCTTCACTCTATGTCCATTCACCTTGAAGGTTTCTTCACTTTTAGGATCAAACAATTCCACCACTCCATAGGGCTTTATCTCTTTTACCTTGAAAGGTCCTTCCCATCTAGAACGGAGCTTGCCAGGCATGAAACGAAGCCTCGAATTGTATAAGAGCACCTCATCACCTTCTTGAAAGTCCTTTTTCCGGATGTGATGGTCATGGAATGCTTTAGTCTTTTCTTTGTAGATCCGGGCATTCTCATATGCTTCATTCCTCAAACATTCGAGCTCCTCTAGCTGTAATTTTCTGGCTACTCCTGCTTGGGTCAAATCCATGTTGCATTGCTTTACCGCCCAATAGGCTCTGTGCTCAATTTCCACTATAAGGTAGCATGCCTTTCCATAGACGATCTGGAAGGGACTCATCCCTAATGTAGTCTTGTAGGCCGTTCTATACGCGCATAGTGCATCACCTAACCGGACGCTCCAATCCTTCCTTTGCGGATTGACTACTTTCTCCAAGATTCTTTTAATCTCCCGGCTGGACACTTTCGCTTGTCCGTTGGTTTGCGGATGATAAGCGGTGGCAACCTTATGCACCACTCCATAGCGCTTGAGCAGTGCCTCTACCTTCCTGTTATAAAAGTGGGATCCTTGGTCGCTCACGATTGCTCGTGGCGACCCATAGCGGCATACAATGTTATTTCTAATGAAAGAAATGACGGTATTGCCGTCGTCAAGGCGGGTAGGTATGGCTTCTACCCACTTTGATACGTAGTCAACCGCTAACAAAATATATAGATACCCACTTGAGTTAGGAAATGGTCCCATAAAGTCAATGCCCCACACATCAAATATCTCACAAAATAACATAGGTTGTTGAGGCATTTCATCCCTTTGGGATATGTTTCCCGACTTTTGACACTGATGGCAAGACACACATAATCGGTTAGCATACTTGAATAAAGTTGGCCACCAGAATCCACAATCCAACACCTTTTTTGCGGTCCTTTGTGGGCCAAAGTGGCCACCACATTCGAACGAATGGCAGGCTTCAAGAATGGGTTGGATTTCGGACTCCGGGACACATCTTCGAATTACTTGGTCTACTTCCCTCTTTCACAAGTGAGGGTCATCCCAAATGTAATATTTGGAAGCACTCCTCAACATATTCCTTTGGTGTTTAGAAAAGTTGGGGGGGGGGAGGAAGAGTTTCGCAACCAAGTAGTTCGCCATTGGGGCAAACCAAGGAAAGCTATCCGACACAGCATGCAAACTATCCAATGGGAATGAGTCATTGATTGGGAATGGATCAGATTTTAAATTCTCAAGGCGGCTTAAATGATCCGCAACCAAGTTTTGAGATCCACTCCGGTCCCTAATCTCAATGTCGAATTCTTGCAAAAGCAAGATCCAATGTATGAGTCTAGGTTTTGACTCATTCTTTGACAATAAGTATTTCAAAGCTGCATGATCCGTGTATACCACTATTTTTGATCCTAGCAAATAAGATCTAAATTTATCTAAAGCATGAACAATAGCTAGGAGTTCTTTTTCGGTAGTGGTATAGTTGGATTGTGCTGCATCAAGTGTTTTAGAAGAGTATGCAATGACATAAGCGAGTTTACCATCGCGCTGTGCAAGCGTGGCACCTATAGCTTGGTTTGACGCATCGCACATTATCTCAAATCGCAACGTCCAGTTGGGGCCTCGCACAATCGATGCTATGGTAAGAGCTCTCTTTAACTCTTCAAAAGCTTTCACACATTCACCATCAAACTCAAAATCCACATCTTTTTGGAGTAGGCGCGACAATGGTAAAGCAATCTTGCTGAAATCCTTGATAAAACGCCTATAGAATCCTGCATGTCCTAAAAACGAGTGGACCTCCTTCACAGATAAGGGGTGAGATAACGTGGTGATAACATCGACCTTGGTCGGGTCTACAGAAATTCCTTCATGAGATACTACATGTCCTAACACTATACCTTGTCTCACCATAAAATGACATTTTTCGAAATTTAAGACAAGGTTGGTGTCAACACATCTAGCTAAGACCTTGGCCAAGTTCTCCAAGCAACAATCAAAAGAAGTTCCATAAACACTGAAGTCATCTATAAAGACTTCCAGACAATTTTCCATTAGATAAGAAAAGACGCTGGTCATGCACCGCTAAAAAGTAGCGGGTGCATTACATAGTCCAAATGGCATCCTTTTGTAGGCAAAGGTGCCAAAAGGGCAAGTAAATATGGTCTTTTCCTGATCCTCAAGAGCAATGTGACTCTGGAAGTAACCAGTGAATCCATCAAGAAAACAATAATGGGATTTACCTGCCGAACGGTCTAGCATCTGATCGATAAAGGACAAAGGGTAGTAGTCCTTTCTTGTAGCGGCATTCAACCTTCTATAGTCGATGCAGACTCGCCATGCATTCTGTACTCTCTTGGTGACCACTTCACCATCATCCTTTGTGACCGCAGTGATGCCTGATTTTTTTGGAACAACCTGGACCGGGCTTACCCATTCACTATCAGAAATTGGGTATATGATACCCGCATCAAGTAGCCTAGTGACCTCTTTCTTTACCATATCGAGGATGGTTGGGTTGAGCCTCCTTTGCGGTTATCTAACCGGCCTAGCTCCTTTTTGGAGAAATATGCGATGCATGCACTTGCGAGGGATAATCCCCACAATATCGGCTAGGCTCCAACCAATCGCTTTCTTGTACTTTCTGAGAACATCTAGGAGCTTCTCTTCTTCCTCAATAGAGAGCTCACTAGCGATGATGACCGGAAACTTTTGGTTGTCCTCTAAGAAAGCATACTTCAAATAAGATGGGAGAGGCTTCAATTCACTCTTTGCCTCAGGCTGAGGTTCTTTTTCGTCAAGCTCATGGACTTCATCCTCAACAACTTCCTCATATTCACCCTCTTCATCATCCGTCTCTAAAATAGAATGGTAGCACAACTTGTTATGGTCTTCTTCTTGGACTTCTGCTACCACTTCATCAATTACATCACATCGGAGAACGGAATGCTCTTCGGGAGGATATTTCATGGCTTTTTCTAAATTGAACTTGATAGTCTTGTCCCCAACCTCAAAGGAATATGTGCCGGTGAAGGCATCTAACTTGAATTTAGAGGTTTTAAGGAAAGGCCTACTAAGTAGAATGGAGGATGAGCTTCTATTTTCTGTTGGGCGCATTTCAAGGATGTAAAAGTCAACCGAAAAGATCAAATCCTTGATTCCTACAAGTACATCTTTGGCTATTCCTGTTACCGTGATCACACTTTTATCGGCTAAGGTAAACCTCGCTGCCGACCTCTTTAATGGAGCCAAATTTAACCGCACAAAGGTAGAAAGCGGTATGATGCTTACACAAGCTCCAAGATCACACATACAATCATGAAAAGTGTGTCCACGAATACAACAAGACACCAAACAAGGCCCAAGGTTACCACATTTCTTTGGTATAGGTTCCATCAAGGAAGAAATTGAACTTTCCAAGGATAATATCTCCAATTCCCCTATCCTATCCTTGTGTGTGCACAAGTCTTTCAAGAATTTTGCATACTTTGGAATTTGTTGGATAGCATCAAGAAGTGGTATGGTTACCTCAACCTTCTTGAACACTTGAAGCATGTTCATATCAAATTCTGGCATCTTCTTTGCTTTCTTCACCATGGAAGGGAATGGAATAGGGATGGGCTTATCCACTAGAGCTTTCCTCTTGGGTTCCTTGAGGTTTACTCCTTCCTCCTCATGCCTCTTGCCTACCTCCTCCTCTTCATGTGGAGCTTCAACAATTACTTCTTCCTCATGAATGTCCTCCAAGATCCTTGGAGGTATCTCCTCTAATGTAGTTCCTGACCGTAGGGTGATGGCATTGAGACTGCCCTTTGGGTTTGGTTGGGGTTGGGATGGAAGGTTGGAAGAACTTAAGGGTTGGTTGGTATTGTTGGAGGGGGACATGGACATCTTTGAAATCATGTCGGCAAGATTGGCCAATTGAGCATTCATAGCCTCGAATTGAGCCTTATAGCCCTCATCCCGTTTCTCCATAGCGGCTTTAAGCTCTTCAATTTGGTTGGTGGAAGATGGAGAGGTGTGGTTGGATTGTTGTCTATGGTGTGGTGCTCGGTACTTGGTGTAGTTGTTTTGGTTTTGGTTGTGATGGTTTTGGTTGGCTTGGTAATTGTTGTTGTGATGAGAAGGAGAGTTGTTCCATCTTTGGAGTTGATTGTTCCCTTGTGCATTATCCCTCTACCCTTGGTGTTGATTACTACCATGAGGGTAGTGGTTTTGGCTTTGAGAAGGGTAGGGTGGACGATTGTTGTAATTTACATTGGCTACTACAAGGGCATGCTCTTCTTGAATTTGATGGCATTGATCGGTGTAATGTGCGGTGCTAGAACACAAACCACAAATCCTAGTAGGGCCTTCAAGTTGGGCCACTGGAGGTGGGGCTTGGACGGCTTGGATGGAGTAAAACTCCTTTTGATCCTTTTGTATTTGGGTGAGAATGGTGGTCATATCCCCAAGTGCTTTGGTTAGGCTTGCTTCGGAGGGGACGGTTCTACCACACCCTTGAGAGGATTACTTCTCACTCTTGTATGTTGCGTAGCTTCGGCAACATCCTCTATCAAACTCCAAGCTTCTCCCTCCGTCTTGTTTTTCGAAAGGGAACTACCGCTAGAAGCGGTGAGCAATCTTCTATCTTCCACACAAAGACCTCCGGTGAAGTAGCTAATGAGCAAGTGAGTGTTCATTCCATGGTGTGGACAAGACTCTAGTAGCCTCTTGAATTGAGACCAATATTCATACAAACTCTCTTGATCTCTTTGCATTTTACCCGGAATCTCCTTCTGGATGTAGTCGGTCTTCTCTGGTAAAAAGAATTTATTTAAGAACTCTCTTCTCAAGAAATCCCAATTGGTAACAATCTCATCCGGTAGCGAATAAAACCATGTCTTTGCTTGAGCTTCAAGGGAGAAGGGGAAAGCAAAGACCATGATAGCCACCTCATCGACTCCATGCCTTCGAGTAGTAGAACAAGTAACTTGAAAATCCTTTAGATGTCAGATGGGGTCTTGACCTGGCAACCCATGATACTTAGGTAGTAGATTTATCGAGCTACTCTTTAATTCAAAGTTTGGATCAAGGTTGGGATATCTTGCTCGCAATGGTTGAAGCACAATATCCGGAGCTCCTTGCTCATGTAAAGTGATGCGGCGTGGCTCCGCCATGTGTAGTTCACCTGTAGGATGCAAAGATGTATTAGTAGTGCCAACAGAAGAATAGGAAGTAGCGGACTCCAAGTCACTCTCGGTACCGTCTAGTGATTCTGTATGTTCCTCAAAAGAGACCAAAGTACTAGCCGTATAGTCCAACCGCCATCTAGCTTGCCGAGTGTGTAGCAAAGTTCTTTTAATCTCGGGATCAAAATCGGCTAAGCTAGAATTCGGTTAGGACCAAGTCATCACACTTGAGAGTCATAACACAAAAATAAAAAAAGCTAAACTATAACTAGGTATTGAAAACAAACAAGCTATCTACAAGTGCGCGAAAATAAGAAAATAGGCAGAGAGTTGCGCAAGAACGGTGCCTCACGCATAAGCCAACCCACGCGTACGCGTGGGCGACGCATACGCGTGGGGTGAAAATTGACGTCAATGAGTGATTTGCCCGAGAATTGTGCTGCCACGTCTAGCCCTACCAGCAGTCACGCGTATGCGTGACCGACGTTTACGCGTCGCCTGTTACTTTGGCAACCCACGCGCAATTCTTACTTCTTACTTCTTTCTTCTTCCCTTCTCCCACCACCAGCGGCAGAAAGCTAGATTAGAGAGCTAGATTAAGCATTTTAATTACCTTTTTATTTTTTATTGATCCTAAATTCCTTTCTCTATTTTTTTATTATTATTTTTATCCATTCGCTGGAATCATTTTAGTTATCCGTTGTCCATATTTCTATCCTTCTAGCTGTTTGATTAATTGCATCAACAAAGCTAACCACTAATCTCAACAAGATTTTTTTTCACTTCATTTGTTCTCTGCTGGCTATTTGCTGAGTGTATGACAGGTAGAAGAGGAGGAACTGTATGCCCCGTTGATAGGGAACCTGAGAGAACCTTAGATTAAGGAGGGAAGCAAGAGGCAAAGGCATAGTTGGAGAAGAAGAAGTGGAGGAAGATCTAGAAACCACCATGGAGGAAGAAGCACATAACCATGTTGGAGAGGAAGCTGGCAATCATGTTGGGCAAGAGAGGAGAGTCTTAGGCTCCTACATCAACCCAAATCCAGGAAACTGTGGCAGCAACATCCTAAAGCCAACAATCCATGCCAATAACTTTAAGTTGAAACCCCAACTCATCACACTTGTCCAGAATAATTGTTCATATGGAGGAGGTGCTCAAAAGGATCCAAATTAACATCTCGCTGCATTCTTGAGGATATGCGACACTGTAAAGTTCATTAGTGTACACTCTGACACCTACAAGCTACTCTTGTTCCCTTTCTCACTTAGAGACAAGGCTGCAAAGTGGTTGGAAGCATTCCCTAAGGAAAGTTTAACTACATGAGAGGACGTTGTGAACAAATTTCTAGCAAGTTTCTATCCTCCACAGCGAGTCAATAGATTGAGAACTGAGGTGCAAACATTCAGACAGCAAGATGGTGAAACACTCTATGAGGCCTAGGAGAGGTTCAAATATTTAACAAGAAAGTGGCCCCCATAAATGTTCAATGAATGGGTTCAATTACACATCTTTTATGAAGCAAAAAAGGCTGTGGACCACTCTTCAGGAGGCTCGCTCAACAAGAAGAAGACTATCGAAGAAGCCATAGATGTCATTGAGATTGTAGCTGAGAATGAATATTTCTATGCTTCAGAAAGAACTCAGAAGAAATGAGTGTTAGAACTCAATTCTGTGGATGCCTTGTGAGCTCAAAACAAGGCAATTGCAGCACAACTAGCAGCCTTAACCAAGAAGATGGAGGCTGGCCAAGTTTCAATTGTCCAAGCTCAAGCACTACCCCAAGAAAAAAACTGCACCAGAAGCTTAAGGTGAACGGGAGCAAGCAAATTATGTGAACAACTCATCCAGACCACCATATGACCCCAACTCCAAGACATGCAATCCAGGTTGGAAGAACCACCCAAATTTTGGGTGGGAAAACCAACAAAGCCATAACCAGGACCACAATAAACCTTATCCATCAAATCAACACAACACTCACAACCCCAATCATCAACCAGGCAACCATAGACCTTACCATAACTCACAAAACACATCATACCATGGCAACCAACAAACACACAACAACCACCATCAAGACACACCACCCTCAACCATGCAACCATGTGAAATCAAGAGCAACTTTGAGATGATAGAGGCTGCAATAGCACAACTATCATCACAGCTTGCAGGAGCTGTCTCCACTCTTACAGAGAGACAAACACAGACTGATAGAAGCATAGATGCCAATGAAGAAGAATACATATCAAATATGAAGAATCAAGGTGCAGCAATTGATGAGCAGATAATTTATTCGCTTTATGGCATTGTTTTTAGGTAGTTTCTAGTAGGATCTAGCTACTTTTAGGGATGTTTTCATTAGTTTTTGTGCAAAATTCACATTTCTGGACTTTACTATGAGTTTGTGTGTTTTTCTGTGATTTCAGGTATTTTCTGGCTGAAATTGAGGGACCTGAGCAACAATCTGATTCAGGCTGAAAAAGGACTGCTGATACTGTTGGATTCTGACCTTCCTTCACTCAAAATGGATTTTTGGGAGCTACAGAACTCTAACTGGCGCGCTCTCAACGGCGTTGGAAAGTAGACATCCAGAGCTTTCGAGCAATATATAATAGTCCATACTTTGTTCGAGTTTAGTTGACGCAAACTGGCGATCAACGCCAGTTCTATTCTACATTCTGGAGTAAAATGCCAGAAACACGTCACAAACCAGAGTTAAACGCCAAAAACACGTTACAACTTGGCATTTAACTCCAAAAGAAGCCTCTGCATGTGTAAAGCTCAAGCTCAGCCCAAGCACACACCAAAGTGGGCCCCGGAAGTGGATTTCTGCACTTAGACTTATTTCTGTAAACCCTAGTAGCTAGTTTAGTATAAATAGAACTTTTTACTATTGTACTAAGTGTCAAGTCTTTTGACCATTTGGTTTTTTGATTGATCTTTAATCAGTGTATGCGATTTTAGACTTCATGGGGGCTGGCCATTCGGCCATGCCTGGACCATCACTTATGTATTTTCAACGATAGAGTTTTTACACACTATAGATTAAGGGTGTGGAGCTCTGCTGTACCTCGAGTTTCAATGAAATTACTACTATTTTCTATTTAATTCAGCTTATTCTTGTTCTAAGATATTCGTTGCACTTCAATATGATGAATGTGATGATCCGTGACACTCATCATCATTCTCACCTATGAACGCGTGACTGACAACCACTTCCGTTATACCTTAGAACGAGCGAGTATCTCTTGGATTCCTTAACCAGAGTCTTCGTGGTATAAGCTAGAATTATTGGCGGCCATTCTTGAGAATCCGGAAAGTCAAAACCTTGTCTGTGGTATTCCAAGTAGGATTCAAGGATTGAATGACTATGACGAGCTTCAAACTCGCGATTGTTGGGCGTGGTGACAGACGCAAAAGAATCAATGGATTCTATTCCGACATGATCGAGAACCGACAGATGATTAGCCGTGCTGTGACAGAGCATTTGGACCATTTTCACTGAGAGGATGGGATGTAGCTGATGCATGAAAACTTGTCTCTCAACAAATTTCCCTTCGGCAAGTATACCGAATTGTCGTCAAGTAAAACTCACAATAGAGTGAGGTCGAATCCCACAAGGATTGATTGGTCAAGCAACTTTAGTTAGAAGAATATGCTAGTTGAGCTAAACAGAATTTAGATTGGGAACTTGCAGAAATTTAAATAACTGGAAGTAAATAACAGAAATTAAAGTGCAGAATCTTAAATGGGGATTTGGGGTAATGAGCATGAAAATAAATGGCAGAAAGTAAAGAGAATGGGTAAGATCAAAAATGGAAAAATCATTGGGTTCAGGAGATGTTGCATTCTCCGGATCAAGTTCATTCTCATCTCTTCCTCAATCAATGCATTCATTGATCTCCTTGGCAATCTTAAGTGATTGGATCCCAATTCCTTAGCAATCCAATCTCTCTAAGCTTGAACAATTGCCCAATTCCTTGATTTAATTGCTCATGGAAAGAGATGAAGTGTGGTCACTGATTATACCACATGTATTTCCAAATCAAAGTGTTGGGAGGATTACATGTCACTATATCCGCCCAAACCCCAATTTGGTCCAACATGAGAAAGCATTTCTAGCATGATCTCCTCATCCCTTTTCCAAGGCTCAAAGGAGATCCAATTATGGAGAGTTTCTTTTCCAAGACAACTAACCAATTGAATTAAGATCGAAAGCTTTCTAGTAAGATCAAGAGAAAGGAAAGAAGAAGAAGAATGAAAACTATAATTGATCCATCAAATTACAACAGAGCTCCCTAACCCAATGAAAGGGGTTTAGTTGTTCATAGCTCTAGAAATGAAAAATGGCAGAAAAGAAGAATCCATGCTAAAAGTGCAGAAAATAAATATACAGAGAGTAGTTCTCAAAAGTGCCAAGCTCCTCACTATAGTTCAAAACTACTCCTATATATACTACTCCTCTTGATCTTCTAGTGAGTTCTTCAAGTCTTGGATGTGGGCTCTGGATCTTGAGTTGAAGCAGTTCTTATCTTTAGTGGGCCCAGCTTGCAGAGAAATATGAATTAGGCTTGGACATTTAGTGAGATTAACGTTGAGTGCCATTGTGGGTTCGAGAACGTTAGTGGCATTCATTTTTTCCACTAACGTTCCACCCTCATGTACCCACGTTAACGCCAACGTTAGTGGTCTTAACGTGACCACTAACGTTGCCTTCTCAATTTTTGGCCAACGTTATTGAGACTCACTTTTCCCAATAACATTGGATTATACCCCTTCGCGAACGTTATTGGGGATCACTTTTCCCATTAACGTTGCTTGGTGTCTTTTGTTCCTACGTTAGAGTTCACGTTAGTATAGCTAACGTGACTCTTAACGTGGGTGTGTCTCACCTTCGAGAGCGTTAGTAGCACTCACCTTTGTCACTAACGCTCTAAATGCCCAAATTCTCTACGTTAGAACTCATGTTAACTAAGTTAACGTGGCTCTTAACGTAGTAGTGATGCCATCTTCCAACGTTAGTGACAAAAGTGAGTGTCACTAACGTTGGCTCTTTGATCTCAACTCCACGTTAACTTTCACGTTAATGGTCTTAACGTGAAAGTTAACGTAGGCAATGCTAGTTGGTCCAACGTTAGTGACAAAAGTGAGTGTCACTAACGTTGGATTTTGTTTTCCTCTTCCACGTTAGAGTTCACGTTAACTAAGTTAACGTGACTTTTAACATGGATCATTGCCATGTTTTCCAACGTTAGTGGTGTCCACTTTTACCACTAACGTTGGAGAAAAACGTTATTGGTGTTCACGTTTTCTCTTAACATTGGAGTTCTCTTTTACTTCTACGTTAACTACCACGTTAACTTAGTTAACGTGGCAAGTAACGTGAGCTATGGATGGCTTCGCAGGCATTATTGGTGATCACTTTTCTCATTAACGTTGCAAGATTTTTACCATTCCACGTTAGTGTTTACGTTAACTAGGTTAACGTGAATACTAACGTGGTTCTTCCTTGCTTCCTTTGTCCTGAAATCAAGCAATTAAAGTGCATCAAAGGTCTAGCCAAAGTCATGAGATTATGCATCATCAATTTATTATGTAATTCTAGCAAAATTCTCATGAAATCATGCAAAGTTCACAATAGTTGCTTGAATCAAGGTGTGAGTGTATTTTTATCCAGAACTTGCTTTATTCAATAAGAAAATGCATGAAACTACCCTAAAACAGTAAAGAAAAGGTCAGTGAAACTGGCCTAGATGCCATGGCATCACAACACCAAATTTAAAGCTTGCTTGTCCCTAAGCAAGTACTGAAGCATAAGAAGAATGAAATGAAAGAACAAGAAGATAAAATAAATGTAGAATTCCTGGTTTATGGGGTTTCATTCATAGCAACTTAGGTTCCTCCCCTTTAGGGTTCAAGCCTTTATCAAATCCTTGGTCACTTTCTTGATTGCATCCTTTGAGACTTCTTTCTTATTGATCCTTCCTTTTTTTTAAGGTTTATTTTTCTTTTGGCTAAGTGCTCTGTAAAAGGGCGACTCATTATGATAAGCTTTCAGCCAACACTCCCAAACCAGTTGGTTCAAGGTGCTAGGTGTTAAGGCACCCCTAAGGACTTACTCCCTCAAGTCTCTTTCCCTCAGACATAAACCCCAGGCACATGGTTTGTTATTATTCCTTTCTTGAGACCTTGGTGTCCAGCACCTCTTTGGGTTACTAAGTGTTCTGTAGCAAAGGTTACTCTTGATAGTGGACTTTCAGCTGATAATCCCGGATTAGTTAATCCAAGTTACCAAGTGATAAGGCACCCCTAAGAGCTTTTTCATCCAAGTATATCCCTTGCACATAAACACCACAGACACATGCCTCAATTTTGAAACCCTTGGTGCCTAGCATTTTTTCTTATTGTGTTTCTTTCTTTTTCACTTTTATTGCTCTTTCTCTTTTCTTATTGGGATCTTATTCTTTAGTTAGTCTCAAAGGATGTGTCTCAAACATAGGACTTAGGATAGATAGTTTCTTTCTTTCCTTATTTGGTGAACCAACTTAGCTTACTAATCATCATACCACAAACATTCAGAATGCACTTCACAAAATAACCCTACTCTTGTTCTTTTCATAACATTTTCTTTTTGATTAACTTAAAGAACAAGCATACAAGTAAGAAAGGTGAAACTGAACACTCAAGACATTAAGCTAGCACATTTAACCTAAGCAACGAAACTTAAATGCAGAATTGAAAGTCCTAAACTACTCATGGAAGCATGTTCTATTTCATACATGATTTTCCTTATTTAAAGCTTTGAAAAAGGTAAACTAAGAAGGAACTTCACCACCTTTCACTTGTTGGCATGCTCATGTTCTTCTGATTCCTTGCCCTCTTTAAGTTTACTTTGTCCGCTTGTGCTTCCTCTCATCCGATTCATTCTGGCTATCTTCCAATCCTCTAGTGCCTTCCTTACTGATTTATGACTTTGTTCTACCCTTTCGCGCTCCACTCGTGCTAACTCATCCTTTACATCTTCATATTTTGTTACCCCAGGATGCAAAACAGGTAGGTATCTGGCTAGGTACCCAAGCCTGGCTTGGGTATTCACATGATACCCAGTCTCACTCATGTAGACACCTTCCGAAAATGCTCTGTATTCATCGAAAAGATCTGCTTGTTCTCTCTGTTTCCGATGCATCTCATGGATGTGTGCACCTTGATGTTCTTGGATGTTGGTTAGCCTTTGGATGGCTTTTTGTTGTTGATCTTGCTTCTGATTTAGGTTATGGAAGGATTCACTCCATTGTCTCCCTTGTTCCATTTGCTGGTCCATCAATTGTTTTTGCCATTCCCCTTGCTGATTCATCCATCTAGAGAGTGATCCTTCTTGGTGGTCTATTAATTGCATTTGAAACTCTCTTTGTGCCCCTTGATTTTCCATGCATTGCCTAGATAAGGTATCAATAGCCTCTTGCAATTGGTGCATGCTTAAGGTGGCTGGGGTTTGCTCCTGTGGATGTTGTTCTTCTTCAGTTTGATGGGCAAGCCTCTTTCGTACACTTCGTGGAGGTAGTGGAGCTACAGCAGCATGCATCCGATGATAAGTGATTGGAATACCAACCTTTATCCACTCGGGGTTTTCATCCTCAAATATCACCCTAGCCAGTTTGCAAAGACGAAAAATAGTGCTGGGATAACCCAACTTTCCTCCAGAATCGCTCTTCTCAGCAAGCTTCCGAATGCCTTGGGCTATGAGTTCATGAGCCTTGATCTCTCCTCCCTTCATTAGACATTGCACCATCGTTGCTCTCTTGAGGTTTATCTCTGAGTTGTTTCCGGCTGGGAGGATGGATCTCCTTACAATTTCGAACCAACTTTTAGCCTCAGAGAGGAGATCTCCTCTTTTTATAAATTTGGGCTTCCTCTTGGGGCCTCTTTCCCAATCTGCTCCTTGCACACATATATCCTGTATAATTTGGTCATAATTGGGGTTGTTGTCCATTCTCGAGTGATATCTCTCCTCTGCAAAAGGTATGCTTTGCAATTTCAACACTCTCATGATGGTCATGGGACTAAAATCCACCATGACTCCTCTCACGAAACTTGTGTATGAGTCATCTGCCTTGTCTTGTCTAACTGCATTTGCATAAAACTCTCTTACTAGAGTTGCATTCACCCTTGTGATTGGATCGGTGAGGAGCTCCCATCGGCGTTGCTCCACCTTCTTTGTGATTTCTGGACACTCAGTTTTTGTGACTTGGAAGCCTAGTTCATAAATGATTTCTTTATCAGCCATCCACCCATACTGGAGTGCATGATGAAAGGTTCTAAATCACCCTTCATCAAAAGGAGGATGCTCTATGGGTTCCTTCCCCTTTTTTCTCTTGGAGCTTGATGATGCCATGCAAGATTGTTGATGTGTTGGTTATTCTCAAGATGGCTAGGAGGGTGTATGTGAAGCCTTTGGTGGAGGATGAAGTGTGTATGACCGAAAGAAGGAAGTGGGAAGGGTGAGAATTTGAAGTGTGTACAGAGAGGTTGTGTGAAGGGGTTTATATAGGAAGATGGCAATTGATTGAAGGGTGTGGATTGATGGTGTTGTTTGATAGTGGACGGTTGGGAATGAGCACAAGGATCACCTCCTTTATGGGGGTCTTGGTTCGGTCTTCAAAATTAGCCACTCCTAATGTTGCATGGCAACACTTCCAAGGACATGCCCCATGAAGACAAGTGTGAAATTCCCTTGGTGTAGTGGCCGAATCTCCCTTCCTCAATTGTCCTATCAAGTACCATCAATGTTCTTTTTGATTCCCTATACACGAAAAAAAATGCAATCAGTTATTTGAAATTTTTGGTGGGAAACCTTAAAGTGTGAACTAAAAAAATATTTTCTTTTTCTTTTGTTTTTACATGACTAAATGCTTTCCGTGAATGCAAATCAATCAACCATTAAGCTTCCCATGCATGCACGTTGGTACACCAAACTTGTTTGTGATCATATGGTGCAACAAGTTTGGGGAATAAATTTTTCTCATAAGGTGTGTCCAAACCTCACTTGGTGTGCTTTGAACACCAAACTTATCATGTAATATACGTTGCATGTAGAGGGGCTTTATATTAGTTGTCAAAATTGATTTAAAAATCCATGGAAATTGCCTTATTACTATTATTAGAGATTTAAGAGCGAGGGTATAGAACATGGGTTGCCTCCCATGAAGCGCTTCTTTAGCGTCATTAGCTTGACGTTTGGTCCTTGTCAAGGTGGCTAATAGTGCTTGAAGTCTTCTCCTCTTGCAGTGAACCTATGTCCATTGGCTTTGTTGATAAGCTCCATATGCTCTAAGGACAAGATTTTGTTGATAGTGTACACAGGAGGCAGCAGAGATGGAATAGTGAGGAGGTGAGGTGGTATAGATGGAAAGTATGTGGAGATCACTTCATCACCTGGCAAGAAATTTTCTGTAGGAATTTTCTTATTTCTCCATCCCCTTGGGACTTTCTTCTTTGTATCTCTTGATGCTCTCTTGCTTTCTATAGATTCTTTCTCTAAGGGATCCTTATTGTTGACTTTGCATGACTCTGGTGGTTCTGGTTCCCTTTGGATCAACTTTGAATATGGTTCTTCCTGAATATATGGCTTTCCAACCCATGGGATATCCAGTTGTGTTGTTTGTGCTTTACTGCTTGTTTTTTGCATCAGTGCTTCATTATGCTCTTCTCTTGATTCTTTGTTTTCTTGACTTGCTTCTTGTGAGAGGTTGAAAACATTGAAAGTGAGCTGCTCATCATGTATTCTCAGTACTAGCTCTCCTCGCTCTACATCTATGAGTGCTCTGGCTGTGGCTAGGAATGGTCTTCCCAGAATGATGGGGTAAATAGGATTCTTATCCATTTCCAAAACAACAAAATCTGTGGGAAGATAGTAGCTCCCAACCTTCACCAGCACATTTTCAACCACTCCTATTGCTTGTTTTTGAGTTTTGTCAGCCAATCTGATAATTACATCAGTAGGAGTGATAAACCACTATTTTATGGTTTATCTTGTGCTCAATTGAGTGGGTTCTATCTACTCTTTACCCACTTATTCATACTATTTGCATGGTTTTACATTTGCCCTCCTAATTATGTGCTTTGATTGAAAACATGCTTCTTTGATCTTATATTTGTTTATTATTAATCCTCTCTTATTACCATTAGATGCCTTGATATGTGTGTTAAGTGTTTTCAGATGTTATAAGGCAGGAATGGCTTAGAGGATGGGAAGAAAGCATGCAAAAGTGGAAGGAATGCAAGAAGTTGGAGAAATTGCTAAGCTGTCCAGCCTGACCTCTCTGGACTCAAACGGCTATAACTTTAGCTGCAGAGATCGAAACGATGCGGTTCCAGTTGCGTTGGAAAGCTAACGTCCGGGGCTTCGATTTGATATATAATATGATATAGTTCCTCTGACGCTAGGCGACGCGACCACGTGATCCATGCGGCCGCGTCGCAGTGACGGAAATCCAGCGTGGCAAAATTCGAAACCAGCGAATTCTGGACTGTTTTTGACCCAGTTTGCGGCCCAGAAAATATAGATTAGAGGCTATAAAGTGGGGGAATACATCCATTCATAGGGAGGCTCTCATAATTCACTTTTCATGTTGTAGATGTAGTTTTTAGAGAGAGAGGCTCTCTCCTTTCTCTTAGGATTAGGATTTAGGATTTCTCTTAGTTTTAGGAGTGACTCTCAATCCCAGGTTCAACGTTCTTTTACTTTATATTCCTCTTTTTACTTTCAGATGTTTCAATACTTGTATTAGATATGTTGCCTATTTGGCTTATGCTACATTTATGTTATGATTTTCTTAATTAATATTATTTGAGGTAATTCAGATTTAAGATTGCTTTGCTCTGTTTAAGATTGCTTTCAACTTAATTTAGATATTTTTCTCCCTTTTGGCTTTGGTTAAATAATTGGTGACTCTTGAGTTATCAAACTCATTGTTGATTGAGAATTGGAATTCTTCAAGAATTAATTCATCCACTTAACTTACCTTCATAGTTAGAGGTTAATAAAGTGGGAGAAAAATCCAATTCTCATTACAATTGATAAGGATAACTGGGATATGACCTCCAGTCTTCATACCTTGCCAATAGTTTATTTTACAGTTATTTATTAATTTTTATTGCTTGAAAATATACCTGTGCACATTGTCCAAACTCCAAATTTCTCAAAACCCCAAATTTACAATCTCCATAACCAATAATAAGAACATACCTCCCTGCAATTCCTTGAGAAGACGACCCGAGGTTTGAATACTCGGTTATCAATTTCAAAGGGGTTTGTTACTTGTGACAACCAAAACGTTTGTACGAAGGGATTTTTGTCGGTTTAGAGACTATATCTACAACGCGACTGTTTTTATGATATTCTTTACTGGCAAAAATCCTAACGTCAAAATGGCGCCGTTATTTATGATATTCTTCGTTTTGATCTAAAAATTTGAAATTTGGTGTCATTTTATTGTTTTTCTCTTTCTTCATTAAATTCAAAAATATTTTTAATTAATTTTTTTCAAAAAAAATTTCATAATTTTATTTTTAAAATTTTTATCTTATCTTATCTTATTTCAAAAATCAAATTTCAAAATTCCGACATGATCGAGAACCGACAGATGATTAGCCGTGCTGTGACAGAGCATTTGGACTATTTTCATTGAGAGGATGGGATGTAGCCATTGACAACGGTGATGCCCTACATACAGCTTGCCACGGAAAGGAGTATGAAGGATTGAAGGAAGGCAGTAGGAAAGCAGAGATTCAACAGGGACAAAGCATCTTCATACACTTATCTGAAATTCCCATCAATGATTTACATAAGTATCTCTATCTTTATTTTATGCTTTATTTATTATTAATTTTTGAAAACCATTATAATCATTTGAATCAGCCTAACTGAGATTTACAAGATGACCATAGCTTGCTTCATACCAACAATCTCCGTGGGATCGACCCTTACTCACGTAAGGTTTATTACTTGGACGACCCAGTACACTTGTTGGTTAGTTGTGCGAAGTTGTGAAGAATGTGAGTGAACCATAGTAGTGTCACCAAGTTTTTGGAGCCATTGCTAAGAATTGTTCAAGTTATGAAAAGAGTAAATCACAATTTTGCCTATCAAGTTTTTGGCGTCATTGCCGGGGATTGTTCGAGTTTGGACAACTGACGGTTCATCTTGTTGCTCAGACTAGGTAATTTTATTTTCAAAAAGTTTTCAAAAATCTTTCAAAAATTTTTTCTTTGTTTTTGTTTTTCTCAAGATAATTTTCGAAAAATCCAAAAAAAAATTCATAAAATCATAAAAATCAAAATTATTTTTATGTTTCTTGTTTGAGTCTAGTGTCAATTTTTAAATTTAGTGTCAATTGCACGTTTTTAAAATTTAAGCATTTTTCGAAAATTTCATGCATGGTATTCTTCATGATCTTTAAGTTGTTCTTGATAAGTCCTCTTGTTTGATCTTTATGTTTTCTTGTTTTGTGTCTTTTGTTGTTTTTCATATGCATTTTTGCATTCATAGTGTCTAAGCATTGAAAATTTCTAAGTTTGGTGTCTTGTATGTTTTTCTTTTCTTGAAAATTTTGCAAAAATAAGTCTTAATGTTCATCTTGATCTTCAAAGTGTTCTTGGTGTTCATCTTGACATTCATAGTGTTCTTGCATGCATCATGTGTTTTGATCCATACTTTTTATGTTTTGGGTCATTTTTTGTGTTTTTCTCTCTCATCATTAAAAATTCAAAAAAATTAAAAAATATCTTTTCCTTATTTCTCTCATAAAATTTGAAATCTTTGGGTTGACTTAGTCACAAATTTTTAAAATAAGTTGTTTCTTGTTAGTCAAGTCAAGATTTCAATTTTAAAAATCCTATCTTTCCAAAATCTTTTTCAAAAATAAAATCTTCTTCATTTTTCTTTTCTAATGTTCGAAAATTTGAAACTTTTTTTCAAAATCTTTTCTTATCATTATTTCAAAATTTCGAAAACTTTACTAACAATTAATGTGATTGATTCAAAAATTTGAAGTTTGTTACTTTGTTGTTAAGAAAGGTTCAATCTTTAAATTCTATAATCATATCTTTTAGTTTCTTGTTAGTCAAGTAATTAATTTTAATTTTAAAAATCAAATCTTTTTCAAAATAAATTTCAATCATATCTTTTCAATCATACCTTTTTTTCAAAATCAATTTCAAAAATCTTTTCTAACTTCTTATCTTTTCAAAATTGATTTTCAAATCTTTTTGAACTAACTAATTGATTTTTTGTTTTACTATTTCTTATCTTTTTCAAAACCACCTAACTACTATCATCTCTCTAATTTTCGAAAATTACATCCCTCTTTTTCAAAATTCTTTTTTTTAACTAATTGTTTCAAATTTTAATTTTTATTTTATTCCTTTTCTTAATTTTTGAATTTTAACTTTAATATTTTTCTTTTATTTTAGTTAATTTTCGAAAAACTCTTCTCTCTCATCTCTTTCTATTTATTTATTCATTTACTAATACTTCTCTTCATCTTAAAATTCGAACCCCCTCTTCCTCTCTGAGTTCGAATTTTTTTCTTTTCCTTCTTCTATTCTTTTCTTCTTCTACTAACATAAAGGAATCTTTTTACTGTGGTAAAGAGGATCCCTATTATTATTTTCTGTTCCCTTCTTTTTCATATGAGCAGGAACAAGGACAAGAATATTCTTGTTGAAGCAGATCCTGAACCTGAAAGGACTCTGAAGAGGAAACTAAGAGAAGCTAAATTACAACAATCTATAGACAACCTTACAGAAATTTTCGAAAAAGAAGAGGATATGATAGCCGAAAATAATAATGCAAGGAGGATGCTTGGTGACTATTGGTGCACGAAATTGCAATCACACCGTTGCAATCCGCACAACTCACCAGCAAGTGCACTGGGTCGTCCAAGTAATACCTTACGTGAGTAAGGGTCGATCCCACAGAGATTGTTGGTATGAAGCCAGCTATGGTTATCTTATTAATCTTAGTCAGGATGCCAATAAGGTTCTTTGAATTTAATTGTTAAAAGTGAAAGTGTTTGGAATAAGTAATTGTTACTCAATAATGGAGAATATGTTGGAGTTTTGGAGATGCTTTGTCCTCTGAATTTCAGCTTTTCTCTTGTCCTCCTCTTCACACACGCAAGGCTCCTTCCATGGCAAACTGTATGTAGGGCATCACCGTTGTCAGTGGCTACTTCCCATCCTTTCAGTGAAAATGGTCGAAATGCTCTATCACAGCACAGCTAATCATCTGTTGGTTCTTGATTATGTCGGAATAGGATCCATTGATCCTTTTGTGTCTGTCACTACGCCCAACAATCACGAGTTTGAAGCTTGTAAAACCCGGTTAATTAACGGCTAATTAACCCATAAATGAGAATTTATTCTAGAAAGCCCAAAATGTGATTTTTGTGGCTAAATATGATAGAGGAGATTGAGACGAGAATTTCGGTACCAATTTTATAGAATTCGGACCAAGATTGGACCGAACGGGCCAAACCGGGCCAACCGGACCCAAAGTGGGCCCTTGGCCCAACATATCTAAACCAAAACCCTAGTTTTCAGCACTCTCTCTCCTCACACAACACTAATACACGCTGAAATTGAAGAGAGGGGAGGAAGAACACTCTCTCAACCTTCTATCTCTCACTTGATCTTCAAACCACCATAACTTTTGATCTAGAGCTCCGATTGCCGCTCCGTTTGCGGCCACGCGTTCACCGCGGAGAGCTCTACAAAACCCATACAATTAATCTTGAGGTAAGTGGTGCACGAAATCGTGATCAATACTTTTCACAACTCAAATAATCCCCGGTGATGAAACCAAAAACTTGGTGTTCAATACCATGGCATAAACACAACTTCGCACAACTAACCAGCAAGTGTACTGGGTCGTCCAAGTAATAAACCTTACGCGAGTAAGGGTCGATCCCACAGAGATTGTTGGTATGAAGCAAGCTATGGTCACCTTGTAAATCTTAGTCAGGCAAACTCAAATGTGTATGGTGATATATGAATAAAACATAAAGATAAAGATAGAGATACTTATGTAATTCATTGGTAGGAATTTCAGATAAGCGTATGAAGATGTTGTCCCTTCCATCTCTCTGCTTTCCTACTGTCTTCATCCAATCCTTTTTACTCCTTTCCATGGCAAGCTTAAGCAAGGGTTTCACCGTTGTCAGTGGCTACCTCCCATCCTCTCAGTGGAAATGTTCAACGCACCTGTCACGGCACGGCTATCCATCTGTCGGTTCTCGATCAGGCCGGAATAGAATCCAGTGATTCTTTTGCGTCTATCACTAACGCCCCGCCCTCAGGAGTTTGAAGCACGTCACAGTCATTCAGTCATTTAATCCTACTCAGAATACCACAGACAAGGTTAGACCTTCCGGATTCTCTTGAATGCCGCCATCAGTTCTAGCCTATACCACGAAGACTCTGATCTCACGGAATGGCTGGCTCGTTTGTCAGGCGAGCGCTCGGTTGTCAGGCGATCAACCATGCATCGTGTATCAGGAATCCAAGAGATATCCACCCAATCTAAGGTAGAACGGAGGTGGTTGTCAGTCACACGTTCATAGGTGAGAATGATGATGAGTGTCACGGATCATCACATTCATCAAGTTGAAGAACAAGTGGTATCTTAGAACAAGAACAAGCGGAATTGAATAGAAGAACAATAGTAATTGCATTAATACTCGAGGTACAGCAGAGCTCCACACCTTAATCTATGGTGTGTAGAAACTCCACCGTTGAAAATACATAAGAACAAGGTCTAGGCATGGCCGAATGGCCAGCCTCCCAAAGAGGGTTCAATCATAAAAACATGATCAAAAGCTCTCAAATACAATAGTAAAAGGTCCTACTTATAGAGAACTAGTAGCCTAGGGTTTACAGAGATGAGTAAATGACATAAAAATCCACTTCCGGGCCCACTTGGTGTGTGCTTGGGCTGAGCATTGAAGCATTTTCGTGTAGAGACTCTTCTTGGAGTTAAACGCCAGCTTTTATGCCAGTTTGGGCGTTTAACTCCCATTTTGGTGCCAGTTCCGGCGTTTAACGCTGGGATTTCTGAGGGTGTCTTTGAACGCCGGTTTGGGCCATCAAATCTTGGGCAAAGTATGGACTATCATATATTGCTGGAAAGCCCAGGATGTCTACTTTCCAACGCCTTTGAGAGCGCGCCAATTGGGCTTCTATAGCTCCAGAAAATCCACTTCGAGTGCAGGGAGGTCAGAATCCAACAGCATCTGCAGTCCTTTTCAGTCTCTGAATCAGATTTTTGCTCAGGTCCCTCAATTTCAGCCAGAAAATACCTGAAATCACAGAAAAACACACAAACTCATAGTAAAGTCCAGAAAAGTGAATTTTAACTAAAAACTAATAAAAATATACTAAAAACTAACTAGATCATACTAAAAACATACTAAAAACAATGCCAAAAAGCGTACAAATTATCCGCTCATCACAACACCAAACTTAAATTGTTGCTTGTCCTCAAGCAACTGAAAATCAAATAAGATAAAAAGAAGAGAGTATACAATGAATTCCAAAAACATCTATGAAGATCAGTATTAATTAGATGAGCAGGGCTTTTAGCTTTTTGCCTCTGAATAGTTTTGACATCTCACTCTATCCTTTGAAATTCAGAATGATTGGCTTCTTTAGGAACTCAAAATCCAAATAGTGTTATTGATTCTCCTAGTTAAGTATGATGATTCTTGAACAAAGCTACTTATTGAGTCTTGGCTGTGGCCCAAAGCACTCTGTCTTCCAGTATTACCAACGGATACATACATACCACAGACACAGAATTGGGTGAACCTTTTCAGATTGTGACTTAGCTTTGCTAGAGTCCCCAATTAGAGGTGTCCAAGGTTCTTAAGCACACTCTTTTTTCCTTGGATCACACTTTATTTCTTTCTTTTTTTTTCTCTCCTTTTTTTTTCTTTTTTTTTTTCGTTTTCTTTTTCTTTCTCTTTTTTTTTTCGAAATTTTATTTTTTTTTTCATTGCTTTTTCTTGCTTCAAGAATCATTTTTATGATTTTTATGATTTTTATATCAAGAATCATTTTTATGATTTTTCAGATCAAGAATCATTTTTATGATTTTTCAGATCCTCAGTAACATGTCTCCTTTTTCATCATTCTTTCAAGAGCCAACATTCATGAACCACAAATTCAAAAGACATATGCACTGTTTAAGCATACATTCAGAAAACAAAAATATTGCCACCACATCAAAATAATTAAACTGTTATAAAATTCAAAATTCATGCAATTATTCTCTTTTTCAATTAAGAACATTTTTTCATTTAAGAGAGGTGATGGATTCATAGGACATTCATAACTTCAAGGCATAGACACTAAGACACTAATGATCACAAGACACAAACATAGATAAACATAAGCATAATTTTCGAAAAATAGAAAATTAAAGAACAAGGAAATTAAAGAACGGGTCTACCTTAGTGATGGCGGCTTGTTCTTCCTCTTGAAGATCCTATGGAATGCTTGAGCTCCTCAATGTCTCTTCCTTGTCTTTGTTACTCCTCTCTCATGATTCTTTGATCTTCTCTAATTTCATGGAGGATGATGGAGTGTTCTTGGTGCTCCACCCTTAGTTGTCCCATGTTGGAACTCAATTCTCCTAGGGAGGTGTTTAGTTGCTCCCAATAGTTTTGTGGAGGGAAGTGCATCCCTTGAGGCATCTCAGGGATTTGATGATGAGAGGGGTCTCTTGTTTGCTCCCTCCTCTTCTTAGTGATGGGTTTGAGGTCATGCCTTCTCAGTTGAACTGGCTTCCCTCTTGAATCTCTTCCATTGAGCGCCCTCTTCACAAATGTTTATAAGGACTTGGTCCAACCTTTGATCAAAGTTGACCCTTTTTGAGTTTGAAAGGGACCTCGTGGATCACCTTCTTCAAGGCCACAACTTCATAGAAGTGGTCTTGATGCACCCTTGAGATGAATCTCTCCATCTCCCATGACTCGGAGGTAGAAGCTTTTGCCTTCCCTTTCCTTTTTCTAGAGGTTTCTCCGGCCTTGGATGCCATAAATGGTTATGGAAAAACAAAAAGCAATGCTTTTACCACACCAAACTTAAAAGGTTTGCTCGTCCTCGAGCAAAAGAAGAAAGAAGAGAGTAGAAGAAGAAGAAATGAGAAAGAAGGGAGTGGCTTTGTGTTCGGCCAAAAGGGGGAGAAGTGGTGTTTAGGTTGTGTGAAAATGAAGGAAGGAAGATGGGTTTATATAGGAGTGGGGAGGGGCTTGGTTCGGTCATGTATGGGAGGGTTTGGGAGGGAAAGTGGTTTGAATTTGAATGGTGAGGTAGGTGGGGTTTTATGAAGGATGGATGTGAGTGGTGAAGAGAAAGATGGGATTTGATAGGTGAGGGGTTTTTGGGGAAGAGATGTTGAGGTGATTGGTGAATGGGTGAAGAAGAGAGAGAGAGTGGTGGGGTAGGTAGGGATCTTGTGGGGTCCACAGATCCTGAGGTGTCAAGGAAAAGTCATCCCTGCACCAAATGGCAAGCAAAATTGCGTTTTGAGCCAATTCTGGCGTTAAACGCTGGGCTGGTGCCCATTTCTGGCGTTTAACGCCAAGTTCTTGCCCTTTTCTGGCGTTTAACGCTAGTCTGGTGCCCCTTTCTGGCGTTAAACGCCCAGAATGGTGCCAGACTGGGCGTTAAACGCCCATCTGCTAGCCTCACTGGCGTTTAAACGCCAGCAAGCTCTCCTCCAGGGTGTGCTGTTTTTCTTTCTGTTTTTCATTCTGTTTTTGCTTTTTTCATTGATTTTGTGACTTCTCATGATCATCAACCTATAAAAGACATAAAATAACAAAAGAGAATAGATAAAATATAACATTGGGTTGCCTCCCAACAAGCGCTTCTTTAATGTCAGTAGCTTGACAGTGGGCTTTCATGGAGCCTCAGAAATGCTCAGAGCAATGTTGGAACCTCCCAACACCAAACTTAGAGTTTGAATGTGGGGGTTCAACACCAAACTTAGAAGTTGGTTGTGGCCTCCCAACACCAAACTTAGAGTTTGACTGTGGGGGCTCTGTTTGGCTCTGTTTTGAGAGAAGCTCTTCATGCTTCCTCTCCATGGTGACAGAGGGATATCCTTGAGCCTTAAACACAAAGGATTCTTCATTCACTTGAATGATCAATTCTCCTCTATCAACATCAATCACAGCCTTTGCTGTGGCTAGGAAGGGTCTGCCAAGGATGATGGATTCATCCATGCACTTCCCAGTCTCTAGGACTATGAAATCAGCAGGGATGTAATGGTCTTCAACCTTTACCAGAACATCCTCTACAAGTCCATAGGCTTGTTTTCTTGAGTTGTCTGCCATCTCTAGTGAGATTTTTGCAGCTTGCACCTCAAAGATCCCTAGCTTCTCCATTACAGAGAGAGGCCTGAGGTTTACACTTGACCCTAGGTCACACAAGGCCTTCTTGAAGGTCATGGTGCCTATGGTACAAGGCGTTGAGAACTTCCCAAGATCCTGTCTCTTTTGAGGCAGTTTCTGCCTAGACAAGTCATCCAGTTCTTTGGTGAGCAAAGGGGGTTCATCCTCCCAAGTCTCATTTCCAAATAACTTGTCTTTTAGCTTCATGATTGCTCCAAGGTATTTAGCAACTTGCTCTTCAGTGACATACTCATCCTCTTCAGAGGAAGAATACTCATCAGAGCTCATGAATGGCAGAAGTAAGTTCAATGGAATCTCTATGGTCTCATTTTGAGCCTCAGATTCCCATGGTTCCTCTTTGGGGAACTCATTGGAGGCCAGTGGACGTCCATTGAGGTCTTCCTCAGTGGCGTTCACTACCTCTTCTTCCTCCCAAAATTCGGCCATGTTGATGGCTTTGCACTCTCCTTTTGGATTTTCTTCTGTATTGCTTGGGAGAGTACTAGGAGGGAGTTTAGTAATTTTCTTGCTCAGCTGACCCACTTGTGCCTTCAAATTTCTAATGGAGGACCTAGTTTCAGTCATGAAACTTTGAGTGGTTTTGATTAGATCAGAGACCATGATTGCTAAGTCAGAGTTATTCTGCTTAGAACTCTCTGTCTGTTGCTGAGAAGATGATGGAAAAGGCTTGCTATTGCTAAACCTGTTTCTTCCACCATTATTATTGTTGAAACCTTGTTGAGGTCTCTGTTGATCCTTCCATGAGAGATTTGGATGATTTCTCCATGAAGGATTATAGGTGTTTCCATAGGGTTCTCCCATGTAATTCACCTCTTCCATTGAAGGGTTCTCAGGATCATAAGCTTCTTCCTCAGATGAAGCTTCCTTAGTACTGCTTGGTGCATTTTGCATCCCAGATAGACTTTGAGAAATCAAATTGACTTGCTGAGTCAATATTTTATTCTGAGCCAATATGGCATTCAGAGTATCCCTCTCAAAAACTCCTTTCTTCTGACTAGTCCCATTGTTCACAGGATTCCTTTCAGTAGTGTACATGAATTGGTTATTTGCAACCATTTCAATGAGCTCTTGAGCTTCAGTAGGCGTCTTCTTCAGATGAAGAGATCCTCCAGCAGAGCTATCCAAAGACATCTTGGATAGTTCAGAGAGACCATCATAGAAAATACCTATGATGCTCCATTCAAAAAGCATATCAGTGGGACACTTTCTGATTAATTGTTTGTATCTTTCCCAAGCTTCATAGAGGGATTCTCCTTCCTTCTGTCTGAAGGTTTGGACTTCCACTCTAAGCTTACTCAATTTTTGAGGTGGAAAGAACTTTGCCAAGAAGGCATTGACTAGCTTTTCCCAAGAGTTCAGGCTTTCTTTAGGTTGTGAATCCAACCATGTCCTAGCTCTGTCTCTTACAGCAAAAGGGAATAGCATAAGTCTGTAGACCTCAGGGTCAACCCCATTAGTCTTGACAGTGTTACAGATTTGCAAGAATTCAGCTAAAAACTAATGAGGATCTTCCAATGGAAGTCCATGGAACTTGCAATTCTGTTGCATTAGAGAAACTAATTGAGGCTTAAGCTCAAAGTTGTTTGCTCCAATGGCAGGGATAGAGATGCTTCTCCCATAGAAGTCGGGAGTAGGTGCAGTAAAGTCACCCAGCACCTTCCTTGCATTGTTGGCATTGTTGTTGTTTTCAGCTGCCATGTGTTCTTCTTCTTTGAATAATTCGGTTAGGTCCTCTACAGAGAGTTGTGCCTTAGCTTCTCTTAGCTTTTGCTTCAAGGTCATTTCAGGTTCAGGATCAGCCTCAACAAGAATGCTTTTGTCTTTGCTCCTGCTCATAAGAAAGAGAAGAAAACAAGAAAATATAGAATCCTCTATGTCACAGTATAGAGATTCCTTGAGGTGCCAGAGGAAAAGAAAAATGGAAGACAGAAGTAGAAAATTCGAACTTATCAAAGAGGATGGAGTTCGAATTTTGCATCAAGGAATAGTGTTAGTTCATAAATAGAAGGATTTGAGAAGAAGGGAAGCAATTTTCGAAAATTGAGTAGAAGATTTTGAAAACATTTTGAAAAACACTAATTGATTTTCGAAAATAAAAGTGGGAAAGAAATCAAGTGATTTTTGAAAAAGAATTTGAAATTAGAAATCAAAAAGATTTGATTGAAAACTTATTTGAAGAAGATGTGGTTAAGAAGATATGATTGGTTTAAAAAAACGTGATTGAGAAGATATGATTTGAAAAACATTTTAAAAAGATTTGATTTTGAAAATCAATGACTTGGCTATCAAGAAAAGATATGATCCAAACATTAAACCTTTCTCAACAGAAAAGGCAACATACTTGAAATGTTGAATCAAATCATTAATTGATAGCAAGTATCTTTGAAAATGGAAAGAAATTGAATTTGAAAAAGATTTGATTGAAATGATTTGATTTGAAAAAGATCTGATTTTGAAAAATTTTGAAAACCTGAAAAAAATTTGATTTGAAAACAGAATCTTCCTTCTTGTGCCATCCTGGCGTTAAACGCCCAGAATGGTGCACATTCTGGCGTTTAACGCCCAAAACTATACCCTTTTGGGCGTTAAACGCCCAGCCAGGTACCCTGGCTGGCGTTTAAACGCCAGTCTGTCTTCCTTACTGGGCGTTTTGAACGCCCAGCTTTTTCTGTATAATTCCTCTGCAGTGTGTTCTGAATCTTCAATTCTTTGTATTATTGACTTGAAAAGACACAAATTAAAAATATTTTTGGATTTTTGATATTGAGGAATAATCAAAATGCAACTAAAATCAAATAACAATGCATGCAAGACACCAAACTTAGCAGTTTGTATACTACTGACACTAATGAGAATGCATATGAGACACATAAACACTCAAGTTAAAAGAATTCAAAGATTAGAGTAAGAAATCATCAAGAATTACTTGAAGATCCTTAAGACACATGAATGAATGCATGCAATTGACACCAAACTTAAAATGAAACACTAGACTCAAACAAAAAATATTTTTGGATTTTATGATTTTGTAATTTTTTTTGTGTTTTTCGAAAATTAAGTGGAAAAAGGTATCAAAATTCTTAATGAGAATTCCAGGAATCATGCAATGTTTAGTCTAAGACTCCGGTCCAGGAATTAGACATGGCTTCACAGCCAGCCAAGCTTTCAGAGAAAGCTTCGGTCCAAAACACTAGACATGGCCAATGGCCAGCCAAGCCTTAGCAGATCACTGCTCCAATAGCAAGATTGATAGAAATCAACAAGCTCTTGTGATGATAAGTTGAAACCTCGGTCCAATGAAATTAGACATGGCTTCACAGCCAGCCAGACTTCAACAGATCATCATGAAACACTAGAATTCATTCTTAAGAATTCTGAAGAAAAAAAAATACCTAATCTAAGCAACAAGATGAACCGTCAGTTGTCCAAACTCAACAATCCCCGGCAACGGCGCCAAAAACTTGGTGCACGAAATTGTGATCAATACTTTTCACAACTCAAATAATCCCCGGTGATGAAACCAAAACCTTGGTGTTCAATACCATGGCATAAACATAACTACGCACAACTAACCAGCAAGTGTACTGAGTCGTCCAAGTAATAAACCTTACGCGAGTAAGGGTCGATCCCACAGAGATTGTTGGTATGAAGCAAGCTATGGTCACCTTGTAAATCTTAGTCAGGCAAACTCAAATGGGTATGGTGATATATGAATAAAACATAAAGATAAAGATAGAGATACTTATGTAATTCATTGGTAGGAATTTCAGATAAGCGTATGAAGATGTTGTCCCTTCCGTCTCTCTGCTTTCCTACTGTCTTCATCCAATCCTTCTTACTCCTTTCCATGGCAAGCTTAAGCAAGGGTTTCACCGTTGTCAGTGGCTACCTCCCATCCTCTCAGTGGAAATGTTCAACGCACCCTGTCACGGCACGGCTATCCATCTGTCGGTTCTCGATCAGGCCGGAATAGAATCCAGTGATTCTTTTGCGTCTGTCACTAACGCTCCGCCCTCAGGAGTTTGAAGCACGTCACAGTCATTCAGTCATTGAATCCTACTCAGAATACCACAGACAAGGTTAGACCTTCCGGATTCTCTTGAATGCCGCCATCAGTTCTAGCCTATACCACGATGACTCTGATCTCACGGAATGGCTGGCTCGTTTGTCAGGCGAGCGCTCGGTTGTCAGGCGATCAACCATGCATCGTGTATCAGGAATCCAAGAGATATCCACCCAATCTAAGGTAGAACGGAGGTGGTTGTCAGTCACACATTCATAGGTGAGAATGATGATGAGTGTCACAGATCATCACATTCATCAAGTTGAAGAGCAAGTGGTATCTTAGAACAAGAACAAGCGGAATTGAATAGAAGAACAATAGTAATTGCATTAATACTCGAGGTACAGCAGAGCTCCACACCTTAATCTATGGTGTGTAGAAACTCCACCGTTGAAAATACATAAGAACAAGGTCTAGGCATGGCCGAATGGCCAGCCTCCCAAAGAGGGTTCAATCATAAAAACATGATCAAAAGCTCTCAAATACAATAGTAAAAGGTCCTACTTATAGAGAACTAGTAGCCTAGGGTTTACAGAGATGAGTAAATAACATAAAAATCCACTTCCGGGCCCACTTGGTGTGTGCTTGGGCTGAGCATTGAAGCATTTTCGTGTAGAGACTCTTCTTGGAGTTAAACGCCAGCTTTTATGCCAGTTTGGGCGTTTAACTCCCATTTTGGTGCCAGTTCCGGCGTTTAACGCTGGGATTTCTGAGGGTGTCTTTGAACGCCGATTTGGGCCATCAAATCTTGGGAAAAGTATGGAGTATCATATATTGCTGGAAAGCCCAGGATGTCTACTTTCCAACGCCGTTGAGACTGCGCCAATTGGGCTTCTGTAGCTCCAGAAAATCCACTTCGAGTGTAGGGAGGTCAGAATCCAACAGCATCTGCAGTCCTTTTCAGTCTCTGAATCAGATTTTTGCTCAGGTCCCTCAATTTCAGCCAGAAAATACCTGAAATCACAGAAAAACACACAAACTCATAGTAAAGTCCAGAAAAGTGAATTTTAACTAAAAACTAATAAAAATATACTAAAAACTAACTAGATCATACTAAAAACATACTAAAAACAATGCCAAAAAGCGTACAAATTATCCGCTCATCACAACACCAAACTTAAATTGTTGCTTGTCCTCAAGCAACTGAAAATCAAATAAGATAAAAAGAAGAGAGTATACAATGAATTCCAAAAACATCTATGAAGATCAGTATTAATTAGATGAGCGGGGCTTTTAGCTTTTTGCCTCTGAATAGTTTTGACATCTCACTCTATCCTTTGAAATTCAGAATGATTGGCTTCTTTAGGAACTCAGAATCCAGATAGTGTTATTGATTCTCCTAGTTAAGTATGATGATTCTTGAATAAAGCTACTTATTGAGTCTTGGCTGTGGCCCAAAGCACTCTGTCTTCCAGTATTACCACCGGATACATACATGCCACAGACACATAATTGGGTGAACCTTTTCAGATTGTGACTTAGCTTTGCTAGAGTCCCCAATTAGAGGTGTCCAAGGTTCTTAAGCACACTCTTTTTGCCTTGGATCACACTTTATTTCTTTCTTTTTTTTTCTCTCCTTTTTTTTCTTTTTTTTTTCGTTTTCTTTTTCTTTCTCTTTTTTTTTCGAAATTTTCTTTTTTTTTCATTGCTTTTTCTTGCTTCAAGAATCATTTTTATGATTTTTATGATTTTTATATCAAGAATCATTTTTATGATTTTTCAGATCAAGAATCATTTTTATGATTTTTCAGATCCTCAGTAACATGTCTCCTTTTTCATCATTCTTTCAAGAGCCAACATTCATGAACCACAAATTCAAAAGACATATGCACTGTTTAAGCATACATTCAGAAAACAAAAGTATTGCCACCACATCAAAATAATTAAACTGTTATAAAATTCAAAATTCATGCAATTCTTCTCTTTTTCAATTAAGAACATTTTTTCATTTAAGAGAGGTGATGGATTCATAGGACATTCATAACTTCAAGGCATAGACACTAAGACACTAATGATCACAAGACACAAACATAGATAAACATAAGCATAATTTTCGAAAAATAGAAAATTAAAGAACAAGGAAATTAAAGAACGGGTCCACCTTAGTGATGGCGGCTTGTTCTTCCTCTTGAAGATCCTATGGAGTGCTTGAGCTCCTCAATGTCTCTTCCTTGTCTTTGTTGCTCCTCTCTCATGATTCTTTGATCTTCTCTAATTTCATGGAGGATGATGGAGTGTTCTTGGTGCTCCACCCTTAGTTGTCCCATGTTGGAACTCAATTCTCCTAGGGAGGTGTTTAGTTGCTCCCAATAGTTTTGTGGAGGGAAGTGCATCCCTTGAGGCATCTCAGGGATTTGTTGATGAGAGGGGTCTCTTGTTTGCTCCCTCCTCTTCTTAGTGATGGGTTTGAGGTCATGCCTTCTCAGTTGAACTGGCTTCCCTCTTGAATCTCTTCCATTGAGCGCCCTCTTCACAAATGTTTATAAGGACTTGGTCCAACCTTTGATCAAAGTTGACCCTTTTTGAGTTTGAAAGGGACCTCGGGGATCACCTTCTTCAAGGCCACAACTTCATAGAAGTGGTCTTGATGCACCCTTGAGATGAATCTCTCCATCTCCCATGACTCGGAGGTAGAAGCTTTTGCCTTCCCTTTCCTCTTTCTAGAGGTTTCTCCGGCCTTGGATGCCATAAATGGTTATGGAAAAACAAAAAGCAATGCTTTTACCACACCAAACTTAAAAGGTTTGCTCGTCCTCGAGCAAAAGAAGAAAGAAGAGAGTAGAAGAAGAAGAAATGAGAAAGAAGGGAGTAGCTTTGTGTTCGGCCAAAAGGGGGAGAAGTGGTGTTTAGGTTGTGTGAAAATGAAGGAGGGAAGATGGGTTTATATAGGAGTGGGGAGGGGCTTGGTTCGGTCATGTATGGGAGGGTTTGGGAGGGAAAGTGGTTTGAATTTGAATGGTGAGGTAGGTGGGGTTTTATGAAGGATGGATGTGAGTGGTGAAGAGAAAAATGGGATTTGATAGGTGAAGGGTTTTTGGGGAAGAGATGTTGAGGTGATTGGTGAATGGGTGAAGAAGAGAGAGAGAGTGGTGGGGTAGGTAGGGATCCTGTGGGGTCCACAGATCCTGAGGTGTCAAGGAAAAGTCATCCCTGCACCAAATGGCAAGCAAAATTGCGTTTTGAGCCAATTCTGGCGTTAAACGCTGGGCTGGTGCCCATTTCTGGCGTTTAACGCCAAGTTCTTGCCCTTTTCTGGCGTTTAACGCCAGTCTGGTGCCCCTTTCTGGCGTTAAACGCCCAGAATGGTGCCAGACTGGGCGTTAAACGCCCATCTGCTAGCCTCACTGGCGTTTAAACGCCAGCAAGCTCTCCTCCAGGGTGTGCTGTTTTTCTTTCTGTTTTTCATTCTGTTTTTGCTTTTTTCATTGATTTTGTGACTTCTCATGATCATCAACCTACAAAAGACATAAAATAACAAAAGAGAATAGATAAAATATAACATTGGGTTGCCTCCCAACAAGCGCTTCTTTAATGTCAGTAGCTTGACAGTGGGCTTTCATGGAGCCTCAGAAATGCTCAGAGCAATGTTGGAACCTCCCAACACCAAACTTAGAGTTTGAATGTGGGGGTTCAACACCAAACTTAGAAGTTGGTTGTGGCCTCCCAACACCAAACTTAGAGTTTGACTGTGGGGGCTCTGTTTGGCTCTGTTTTGAGAGAAGCTCTTCATGCTTCCTCTCCATGGTGACAGAGGGATATCCTTGAGCCTTAAACACAAAGGATTCTTCATTCACTTGAATGATCAATTCTCCTCTATCAACATCAATCACAGCCTTTGCTGTGGCTAGGAAGGGTCTGCCAAGGATGATGGATTCATCCATGCACTTCCCAGTCTCTAGGACTATGAAATCAGCAGGGATGTAATGGTCTTCAACCTTTACCAGAACATCCTCTACAAGTCCATAGGCTTGTTTTCTTGAGTTGTCTGCCATCTCTAGTGAGATTTTTGCAGCTTGCACCTCAAAGATCCCTAGCTTCTCCATTACAGAGAGAGGCCTGAGGTTTACACTTGACCCTAGGTCACACAAGGCCTTCTTGAAGGTCATGGTGCCTATGGTACAAGGCGTTGAGAACTTCCCAGGATCCTGTCTCTTTTGAGGCAGTTTCTGCCTAGACAAGTCATCCAGTTCTTTGGTGAGCAAAGGGGGTTCATCCTCCCAAGTCTCATTTCCAAATAACTTGTCTTTTAGCTTCATGATTGCTCCAAGGTATTTAGCAACTTGCTCTTCAGTGACATACTCATCCTCTTCAGAGGAAGAATACTCATCAGAGCTCATGAATGGCAGAAGTAAGTTCAATGGAATCTCTATGGTCTCATTTTGAGCCTCAGATTCCCATGGTTCCTCTTTGGGGAACTCATTGGAGGCCAGTGGACGTCCATTGAGGTCTTCCTCAGTGGCGTTCACTACCTCTTCTTCCTCCCAAAATTTGGCCATGTTGATGGCTTTGCACTCTCCTTTTGGATTTTCTTCTGTATTGCTTGGGAGAGTACTAGGAGGGAGTTTAGTAATTTTCTTGCTCAGCTGACCCACTTGTGCCTTCAAATTTCTATTGGAGGACCTAGTTTCAGTCATGAAACTTTGAGTGGTTTTGATTAGATCAGAGACCATGATTGCTAAGTCAGAGTTATTCTGCTTAGAACTCTCTGTCTGTTGCTGAGAAGATGATGGAAAAGGCTTGCTATTGCTAAACCTGTTTCTTCCACCATTATTATTGTTGAAACCTTGTTGAGGTCTCTGTTGATCCTTCCATGAGAGATTTGGATGATTTCTCCATGAAGGATTATAGGTGTTTCCATAGGGTTCTCCCATGTAATTCACCTCTTCCATTGAAGGGTTCTCAGGATCATAAGCTTCTTCCTCAGATGAAGCTTCCTTAGTACTGCTTGGTGCATTTTGCATCCCAGACAGACTTTGAGAAATCAAATTGACTTGCTGAGTCAATATTTTATTCTGAGCCAATATGGCATTCAGAGTATCACTCTCAAAAACACGACAGAGGGACAGTCCACCAGGATTTGTCGGGTTGGCTCTATAACCGACAGATGATATCATCAGCCACTAGGGACAGGCATTCATCATATGCATACTATATGAATTGTTTGAGATTGCCTATTTGACTGCATATTACTTGCTAATTGTCTAACTGCCTTATTTGTCCCTATTTGTATATTTCTTGTCTGATATAATTGTGTTTGCTACATTATACTCCTGTTGGTGGTTGGGAGGTGAGAAGGAATTGGAAAGGGAAGTATTAGTTAGACTGAAGAATCTTTAGTCAAATGCCCTTTATGGTTTAGCCTGTTTATAAGCTTTGATATTATCTGGAGAAAGTTCTAGGATTGCCTTTGGCTTTCCTCCATTATTATGTATTATATATGTGGAAGCTGTTACCATGCTGGGGACCTCTGGTTCTCACCCATGCGGATTTTGTGGTTTTCAGATACAGGACGTGAGGTTTCCTGCTGAGGCATGCTGGAGACTTCTATATTTGCGAAGATCCTTTGTTCTCGGGGCTATGTTTTGGTTTATATGTTTTGCTTAGATACTTTTATCTCCATTAAATAATACAAACTGTGATGACTCCTCTTATGGGAGATTTTGGAGAATAGGTTTTATGTATTTGTGTCCCTTTGGGTTTCCTTTGGGGTTTTCCTTATTTTTATCATATGTATATATTGCTATGCTCGGACCGGTTATCTTCGCAGCCGGAACTTGAGTCTTGATATTCCTGTTTTTGACACTCCTTTGTATATATATAATCACGCGTTGGTTATCCTTGTTCGTTACGTTATCGATCGGAGTGTTGCGCTTTGAGTTGCGATTTTTGTTTACCCCTTTTTTCTACAAAGGTTCCTAGTTATAATCAATCATTCATACTACTATACGTACTAAATTTTTATTTTAGAGGTCGTAATACCTTGCCATCTCTGAATTATGACTTAAGCATAAGACTCTGTATGGTAGGGTGTTACAAAGCTCGTCACAGCCATTCAATCATTGAATCCTACTCGGAATACCACAGACAAGGTTTAGACTTTCCTGATTCTCATGAATGCCGCCAAAAATTCTAGCTTTTACCACGAAGATTCTGATTAAGAAATCTAAGAGATACTCATTCAATCTGATGTAGAACGGAGGTGGTTGTCAGGCACACGTTCTTGGATTGAGAAAGGTGATGAGTGTCACGGATCATCACCTTCTTCATAGTGAAGCGCGAATGAACATCTTAGATAGGAACAAGCATGTTTGAATGGAAAACAGAAATAATTGCATTAATTCATCGAGATGCTGTAGAGCTCCTCACCCCCAACAATGGAGTTTAGAGACTCATTCCGTCAAAGAGTATAAAATTCAGATCTAAAAATGTCATGAGATACAAAATAAGTCTCTAAAAGTTGTTTAAATACTAAACTAGTAACCTAGGTTTACAGAAAATGAGTAAACTAAGATGGATAGTGCAGAAATCCACTCTGGGGCCCACTTAGTGTGTGCTGGGGCAGAGACTTAAGCTTCTCACGTGTCTGGGCTGTTTCTGGAGTTGATGGCCAGGTTGTAACTTATTTCTGGCGTTAAACTCCAACTTGCAACCTGTTTCTGGCGCTGAACTCCAGACTACAACATGGAACTGGCGTTGAAAGCCAGTTTACGTCGTCTATCTTCATGAAAAGTATGGACTATTATATATTTCTGGAAAGCCCTAGATGTCTAATTTCCAACCCATATGAGATCGTGCCAATTGGACTTTTGTAGCTCCAAAAAAGTTATTCCGAGTGCAGGGAGGTCAGAATCCAACAGCATCAACAGTCCTTTTTCAGCCTAAATCAGATTTTTGCTCAGCTCCCTCAATTTCAGCCAGAAAAATACCTGAAATCATAGAAAAAATACACAAACTCATAGTAAAGTCTAGAAATATGATTTTTTCCTAAAAACTAATAAAAATCTACTAAAAACCAACTAAAACATACTAAAATTTACATGAAATTACCCCCAAAAAGCGTATAAAATATCCACTCATCACAACACCAAACTTAAACTGTTGCTTGTCCTCAAGCAACTAGATAAATAAATTAGGATAAAAAGAAATTAAGAAGTAATATTATCTCAGAGTTTAAAGTGAAGCTCATATTCTAATTTGATGAGCGGGACTAGTAGCTTTTTGCTTCTGAACAGTTTTTGCATCTCACTTTATCCTTTGAAATCCAGAATGATTGGCATCCATAGGAACTTAGAATTTAGATAGTATTATTGATTCTCCTAGTTTAGTATGTTGATTCTTGAACACAGTTACTTGATGAGTCTTGGGCGTGGCCCTAAGCACTTTGTTTTCCAGTATCACCACCGGATACATAAATGCTACAGACACATAACTGGGTGAACCTTTTCAGATTGTGACTTAGCTTTGCTAAAGTCCCCAATTAGAGGTGTCCAGAGTTCTTAAGCACACTCTTTTGCTTTGGATCATGACTTTAACTACTCAGTTTCAAGCTTTTCACTTGGACCTGCATGCCACAAGCACATGGTTAGGGACAGCTTGATTTAGCTGCTTAGGCCTGCATTTATTTCCTTGGACCCTCCTATCCATTAATGCTCAAAGCCTTGGATCCTTTTCACCCTTGCCTTTTGGTTTTAAGGGTTATTGGCTTTTCTTTTTCTTTATCCAATGATTCCTTTTTTTTTGCCACTTTTTTTTCACTGCTTTTTCTAACTTCAAGAATCAATTTCATGATTTTTTAGATCATCAATAATATTTCTATTGTTCATCATTCTTTCAAGAGCCAACAATTTTAACATTCATGAAATTCAATATAAAAAATATGCACTGTTCAAGCATTCATTCAGAAGATAAAAAGTATTGCTACCACATCTAAATAATTAGAATTTTCCTTATTAAAAACTCGAAAAATATTGCCTCTTCATTCTAAAAATCTACTATTTTATTCATGTTTGATGATGATGAGAAAAAATAAATTATAGCTTAATTGGAGATAAAATCAAAATAGAGATACTAATTACTACTACTAATATGTAACTTCTAAGGTAAATTCCTAATAAGAACAATTATCACAGAGTTAAGTTTAAGATTAGGACTCAACAACCTTTGGTTTGGGAGATGATGGGTGCTCCTTCAACTTGTGGGGTGTCTGGTCCTTCAAGAGATAGCTTCTGGCGCTTCAACTCCTGTATCTCCGGATATTTGTCTTCTTTCAGATCGAATTTAACTTCCGGGATCACTAATCTCAGACCCATTATTTTGTTGTAATGGTCTGCATGTTCTTTGGTTAAGAACTTCTCTTAATTCTACAGTGGTTTTGGAATATTCTCTTTCTTGCCTCTTGAAGTAGTTTGTTTTCCCTTAGGTGCAATGATCTTGATGAGTTTTAGCTCAGTGATCACGGAAAAACACACCAAACTCAGAGGTTTGCTTGTCCTCAAGCAAAAGAAAGGAAAGGAGAGGAATAGAAGGAGGGGCAATTTTGAAAATTCAAAAGATACGATGAGATTTTAAAAAGGATAACTTTGAATTCAAAAAGATAATATGATAAGTTTGAGAAAGAATTCAGAAGAAATTAAAAAGATTTGAAAAGAATTCAAAAGGATAATTGAGTTTTGAAAAAGGTTTGAAAAGATATTGAAGAAAAATTAAGAAACATGTTTAGGATAAAAAAAATTTTGGAATTGAAGTTGAAAGATGAGAGTTTGTAATATGTTTATGCAAGAAATCATGAATTGAAACATGAAAATTGGAAAAAATTTGAAGTGAAAACGAATTTACCTCCTCCCCACAATCTTGGCGTTAAACGCCCAAACGCTGCATGTTTTGGGCGTTTAACGCCCGTTTGCAGCTTCTCCTGGGCGTTCAACCCCCAGCTATTGCTTCTAGCTGGCGTTGAACGCCAGGAACTCCTTTGTCACTGGGCGTTTTTCTGAACGCCCAGGACACTGTAAATCTGGCGTTGAACGCCCAGAAGGTGCTTCTTTCTGGCGTTCAACGCCCAGAAGATGCTTCTTTCTGGCGTTCAACGCCCAGATGGCTATCCTTACTGGCGTTGAATGCCCAGTAAGTGCTTCTTTTTGGCGTTCAGCGCCCCAAATAGCTTTTACTGGCTTTTTTTGCACTAGTGAGCTTCTTTTTGCTGTTTTATCCTCTGAATCCTTCTGTAACTCTGTGAACTCAAGCAATTGCTATTTTACTTTGAAGATAATTGACATAAACTTGTAAAAATCAATTAATTAACAAATAAGCCTTGTAAATGGCTGGGTTGCCTCCCAGCAAGTGCTTCTTTATTGTCTTTAGCTAGACTATTACTGAGCTTTAATCAAGTCTCAGTTTTGAGCATTCTTGCTCAAAATTGCTTTCAAGATAATGTTTTAACTCTCTGTCCATTAACAATGAACTTTTTGTTAGAATCATTATCCTGAAACTCCACGTATCCATATGGTGACACACTTGTAATCACATATGGGCCTCTCCACTGGGATTTCAATTTCCCGGGGAATAATCTGAGCCTAGAATTAAATAGCAGAACTTTCTGCCCTGGCTCAAAGACTCTGGATGATAATTTCTTATCATGCCATCTTTTTGCTTTCTCTTTGTAAATTTTTGTATTTTCGAAAGCATTGAGTCTGAATTCGTCTAGCTCATTTAACTGGAGCAATCGTTTTTCTCCAGCTAACTTGGCATCAAGGTTTAGGAATCTGGTTGCCTAATAGGCCTTGTGTTCCTATTCCACTGGTAAGTGACAGGCTTTTCCATACACCAGCTGGTATGGAGAAGTTCCTATATGTGTCTTGAATGCTATTCTGTATGCCCACAGAGCATCATCCAAGCTTCTTGCCCAATCCCTTCTACGGTTAATCACAGTCCATTCTAGAATTCTTTTAAGTTCTCTATTAGAGACTTCAGCTTGCCCATTTGCCTGTGGATGATATGGAGTGGCCACCCTATGGCTAACTCCATATCGAACCCAAGCAGAGTAAAGCTGTTTATTGCAGAAATAAGTGCCCCCATCACTAATTAGTACTCTAGGGATACCAAATCTGCTGAAGATGTGTTTCTGGAGGAATTTCAGCACTGTCTTAGTATTATTAGTGGGTGTTGCTATAGCTTCTACCCATTTGGATACATAATCCACTGCCACCAGAATATAAGTGTTTGAGTATGATGGTGGGAATGACCCCATGAAGTCAATACCCCATACATCAAACAACTCAATCTCCAAGATCCCTTGTTGAGGCATGGCATAACTGTGAGGCAGATTGCCAGATCTTTGGCAACTGTCACAATTAAGTACAAACACTCGGGAGTCTTTATAGAGAGTAGGCCAGTAGAAGCCACATTGGAGGACTCTTGTGGCTGTTCGCTCACTTCCAAAATATCCTCCATACTGTGATCCAAGGCAGTGCCAGAGGATCTTCTGTGCTTCTTCTTTAAGCACACATCTACGGATTGCTCCGTCTGCACATCTCTTGAAGAGATATGGTTCATCCCAAAGATAGTACTTTGCATCCGTGATCAATTTCTTTGTTTGCTGCCTACTGTACTCTTTGGGTATGAATTTTACTGCCTTGTAGTTTGCAATGTCTACAAACCATGGCACTTCCTGGATGGAAAAGGGTTGCTCATCCGGAAAGTTTTCAGAGATCTCAGTAAGAGGGAGGGACGCCCCTTCTACTGGTTCTATTCGGGACAGGTGATCTGCTACTTGGTTCTCTGTCCCTTTTCTGTCTCTTATTTCTATATCAAACTCTTACAGAAGCAACACCCATCTGATGAGTCTGGGTTTTGAATCCTGCTTTGTGAGTAGATTTTTAAGAGCAGCATGGTCAGTGTACACATCACTTTTGATCCTACTAAATAAGATCTAAACTTGTCAATAGCATAAACCACAGCAAGTAACTCTTTTTCTGTGGTTGTGTAGTTCTTCTGTGCATCATTTAAAACACGACTGGCATAGTAAATGATGTGCAGAAGCTTGTCATGCCTTTGTCCCAACACTGCACCAATGGCTTGGTCACTGGCATCACACATCAGTTCATATGGTAATGTCCAGTCTGGTGCAGAGATGACTGGTGCTGTGACCAGCTTAGCTTTCAGAGTCTCAAACGCCTGTAGACACTCCTTATCAAAGATAAATGGCGTATCAGCAGCTAGCAGATTACTCAGAGGTTTGGCAATTTTTGAAAAATCTTTTATAAACATCCTGTAGAATCCTGCATGCCCCAGAAAGCTTCTGATTGCCTTAACATTAGCAGGTGGTAGTAATTTTTCAATTACCTCTACTTTAGCTTGATCCACCTCTATTCCCTTGTTCAAAATTTTGTGCCCAAGGACAATTCCTTCAGTCACCATAAAGTGACATTTCTCCCAGTTTAAAACCAGGTTAGTCTCTTGGCACCTCTTTAGAACAAGTGCTAGATGGTCAAGACAGGAGTTGAATGAGTCTCCAAATACTGAAAAGTCATCCATGAAGACTTCCAGAAAATTTTCCACCATATCAGAGAAAATAGAGAGCATGCATCTTTGAAAGGTTGTAGGTGCATTGCATAGACCAAATGGCATCCTTCTGTATGCAAATACTCCAGATGGACATGTGAATGCTGTTTTCTCTTGAGCCTGGGGATCTACTGCAATTTGATTATAACCTGAATATCCATCTATGAAGCAATAGTATTCATGACCTGCTAGTCTTTCTAGCATCTGGTCTATGAATGGTAAAGGAAAATGATCCTTTCTGGTAGCTGTATTGAGCCTTCTTTAATCAATACACATACGCCACCCTATAATTGTTCTTGTAGGAACCAGTTCATTTTTTTCATTATGAACCACTGTCATGCCACCCTTCTTAGGGACAACTTGGACAGGGCTTACCTAGGGGCTATCAGAAATAGGATAAATAATCCCAGCCTCTAGTAATTTAGTGACCTCCTTCTGCACCACCTCCTTCATGGCTGGATTCAGCCGCCTCTGTGGTTGAACCACTGGCTTAGCGTCACCCTCCAATAGGATTTTGTGCAAGCATTTGGCTGGGCTAATGCCCTTAAGAGCATTGATGGACCACCCAAGGGCTGTCTTGTGTGTCCTTAGCACTTGAATTAGTACTTCCTCTTCCTGTGGCTCTAAGGTAGAGCTTATGATCACAGGTAAGGTATCACCTTCTCCCAGAAATGCATATTTCAGGGATGGTGGTAATGGTTTGAGCTCGGGTTTAGGAGGTTTTTCTTCTTCCTGAGGGATTTTCAGAGGTTCTATTATTCTCTCTGATTCCTCCAGATCAGGCTGAACATCTTTAAAGATATCCTCTAGCTCTGATTCGAGACTCTCAGTCATATTGACCTCTTTTACCAAAGAGTCAATAATATCAATGCTCATGCAGTCATTTGGGGTGTCTGGATGCTGCATAGCTTTGACAACATTCAACTTGAACTCATCCTCATTGACTCTCAGGGTTACTTCCCCTTTTTGAATGTCAATAAGGGTTCGGCCAGTTGCTAGGAAAGGTCTTTCTAGAATGAGAGTTGCACTCTTGTGCTCTTCCATTTTCAGCTCCACAAAGTCAGTGGGAAAGGCAAATAGCCCAACCTTGACAATCATGTCTTTAATCACGCCTGATGGGTATTTAATGGAGCCATCAGCAAAGTTGGAGACATATCCGGGTTGGTTTCACTTCATCAGTCAACCCAAGCTTTTTGATAGTAGATGCAGGTATTAGGTTGATACTTGCCCCAAGATCACATAGAGCTTGCTTGGTACAAGTACCCTCTAATGTGCACGGTGTCATAAAGCTTCCGGGATCTTTAAGCTTCTCAGGTAAGCTTTTCAGAATGACTGCATTGCATTCTTCAGTGAGGTAAACTTTTTCAGTTTCCCTCCAATCCTTCTTATGACTTAAGATTTCTTTCATGAACTTAGCATAAGAGGGTATTTGCTCAAGTGCTTCTGCAAACGGAATCTTTATTTCAGGAGTCCTGAGATAGTCTGCAAAGTGGGCAAATTGCTTATCCTGTTCCGCTTGGCGGAGTTTCTGAGGATAAGACATTTTGGCTTTGTATTCCTCAACCTTAGTTGCTGTAGGTTTATTGCCTGGAGATGTGGGTTGAGAAGCCTTTTTACAGGGGTCGCTATCAGCACTTGTATGTGTCTGATCTCCCACTGGCGTTTGAATGCCAGGGGTGGAAGCTGGAGTGGCGTTAGATGCCAACTCCTCACCTGTTTCTGGCGTCTGAATGCCAGAACTGTGTTTCCTTTGGGCGTTCAACGTCAATTCCTTGCTTGTTTCTGGCGTTGAACGCCAGGACTGAGCATGGTATGGGCGTTCAACGCTAGCTTTCCACCCATTTTTTGGCGTTTGAGCGCCAGAATTATTCCTCTCTAGGCTCTTACTGTCCTCAGATGGATTTTGGGTAGTTTGCTCAATTCTTGGCTTCCTGCTACTTTAAAGTGAGGTATCTAATGTTTTTCCACTTCATAATTGAACTGCTTGGCACTCTTCTGTTATTTGTTTTGATAACTGCTGTTCTGTTTGCTTTAACTGTACTTCCATATTCATATTAACCATTCTTGTTTCTTGTAGTATCTCCTTGAATTAGGCTAGCTGTTTTGTTAGAAAATCCAGTTGCTGATTGAATTCAGTAACTTGTTCTGCAGGTATGAGTTCAGCAGTTACTGTTTTAGTCTCTTCTTTCAAGGAAGGTTCACTGCTCAGGTACAGGTGCTGATTTCTGGCCACTGTATCAATGAGCTCTTGAGCTTCTTCTATTTTCTTTCTCATGTGTATAGATCCACCAGCTGAGTGGTCTAGAGAAATCTGAGCTCTCTCTGTAAGCCCATAATAGAAGATGTCTAACTGCACCCATTCTGAAAACATTTCAGAGGGGCATTTTCTTAGCATCTCTCTGTATCTCTCCCAGGCATCGTAAAGGGATTCATTATCTCCTTGTTTAAAGCCTTGGAGGAAAATAATGATTCAGAAATTTTTCTGACAGCTGTTTCTATGTCTTTATGCTGTCCTTAGGTTGGTTATTTAACCACCTCTTAGCTTGGTCTTTTACAGCAAATGGATGACCGGAATACTGTGTCAGCAATTCTTAAAAACTGTGCCAGAAACTCTGTAGGTTCTTCCTGTAGAAGATCGGAATACTGGCAACTTTGCTGCACCATGATAATGAGCTGATGATTCAACTCAAAACTACTGACTCCGATAGAGGGTATACAGATACTACTCCCATATGAAGCAGTAGTGGGGTTAGCATATGACCCCAGAGTCCTTCTGCACTGTTCATTTCCACTTAAGTCCATGATGGAAAAAGGAAGATGATGTGGATTTATTTTATTTATTTTTTTAAAAAATAATTTCTGAAATAACAAAATAAATTAAAATAAAGACTAAAATAATAAATAAAAAGAAATAAAAAAATAAAAATAAAAATAAAAAATTTGAAAGTATATTTTTTTTTGAAAAATTTCGAAAAGTGAGGAGAGAGAAAGTGATTAGGATATTTTTGAAACTGAAATCTAATTTTATTTTATTTTTTTAAAAATTCAAAAATATGGCTTAAAATTAGTTAGAAAATATATTTTTTTGAATTTTGAATTTTATGATGAAAGAAAAACACACACAAAAACACAGGACTTAAAAATTTTTAGATCTAATGCTCCTTGTTTTCAAAACTTTTGGAGGGAAAACACCAAACTTAAAAATTTTAAGATCAAAACACAAGGAAGACTCAAGAACACCTTGAAGATTCACAAGAACACCAAGAACAAAAGAAAGAACACCAAACTTAAATTTTTTAGAAAATCACAATAAATTTTCGAAAATTAAAGAAAGTTTAACAAGAAAACACCAAACTTAAAGTTTGGCACAAGATTTAATCAAAGAAAAATTATTTTTGAAAAAGTTTTAAAAGGAAGATACCCAATTGCCTAGAACATAAGCCAACACTCTAGCCAACTGAGCTATAAATGTAACGTGTTTTAATATTGTATATAAAAATATATTTTTTTGAAAACTAATATTTTGAAAAAGCACAAGGAAACACGAAAAATACACAAAATAGGAAAAATCAAAGATCAAACAAGAAAATTTGACAAGAAAATATGAAATATGCAATTGACACGAAACTTAAAGTATAAAACTAAACTCACTTAAAAAATTAAAATTTAATAAGGAAAAATAATATTTGTGAAAAAAATTTTGAAAAGAAAATAAAGGACACAGATTTAATGACTCTATAGCAACAAAAATAAATTATTCCTAATCTAAGCAACAAAATAAACCTTTAGTTGTTCAAACTCGAACAATCCTCGACAACGGTGCCAAAAACTTGGTGCATGAAATTGCAATCACACCTTTGCAATCCGCACAACTTTCCAGCAAGTGCACTGGGTCGTCCAAGTAATACCTTACGTGAGTAAGGGTCGATCCCACGGAGATTGTTGGTATGAAGCAAGCTATGGTTATCTTATTAATCTTAGTCAGGATGCCAATAAGGTTCTTTGAATTTAATTGTAAAAAGTGAAAGTGTTTGGAATAAGTAATTGTTACTCAATAATGGAGAATATGTTGGAGTTTTGGAGATGCTTTGTCCTCTGAATTTTAGCTTTTCTCTTGTCCTCCTCTTCACACACGCAAGGCTCCTTCCATGGCAATCTGCATGTAGGGCATCACCATTGTCAGTGGCTACTTCCCATCCTCTCAGTGAAAATGATCCAAATGCTCTGTCACAGCACGGCTAATCATCTGTTGGTTCTCGATCATGTCGGAATAGGATCCATTGATCCTTTTGCGTCTGTCACTACGCCCAACAATCGCGAGTTTGAAGCTCGTCACAGCCATTCAATCATTGAATCATACTCGGAATACCACAGACAAGGTTCAGACTTTCCAGATTCTCATGAATGCCACCATAAATTCTAGCTTATACCACGAAGATTCTGATTAAGAAATCTAAGAGATACTCATTCAATCTGATGTAGAACGGAGGTGGTTGTCAGGCACACATTCATGGATTGAGGAAGGTGATGAGTGTCATGGATCATCACCTTCTTTATAGTGAAGCGCGAATGAACATCTTAGATAGGAACAAGCATGTTTGAATGGAAAACAGAAATAATTGCATTAATTCATCGAGACGTTATAGAGCTCCGCACCCCCAACAATGGAGTTTAGAGACTCATGCCGTCAAACAGTATAAAAATTCAGATCTAAAAATGTCATGAGATATAAAATAAGTCTCTAAAAGTTGTTTAAATACTAAACTAGTAACCTAGGTTTACAGAAAATGAGTAAACTAAGATGGATAGTGCAGAAATCTACTTCTGGGGCCCACTTGGTGTGTGCTGGGGCTGAGACTTAAGCTTCTCACGTGCCTGGGCTGTTTCTGGAGTTAAACGCCAGGTTGTAACCTGTTTCTGGCATTGAACTCCAACTTGCAACCTGTTTCTGGCGCTGAACGCGAGACTGCAAAATGGAACAGGCGTTGAACACCAGTTTACGTCGTCTATCATCGTGCAAAGTATGAACTATTATATATTGATGAAAAGCCCTGGATGTCTACTTTCCAACCCAATTGAGAGAGCGCCAATTGGACTTCTGTAGCTTCATAAAAGCCATTACGAGTGCAGGGAGGTCAGAATCCAACAGCATCAGCAGTCCTTTTTTAGCCTAAATGAGATTTTTGCTCAGCTCCCTCAATTTCAGCCAGAAAAAAACCTGAAATCACAGAAAAATACACAAACTCATAGTAAAGTCCAGAAATATGATTTTTGCCTAAAAACTAAAAAAAATCTACTAAAAACCAACTAAAACATACTAAAATCTACATGAAATTACCCCCAAAAAGCGTATAAAATATCCGCTCATCAACTATACTACACCTACTTCCAAATTTGATGGAAGAAGCATCTCAATCCCTGCCATTGGAGCAAACAATTTTGTCCTGAAACCTCAACTAGTTGCTCTAATGCAACAGAACTGCAAGTTTCATGGACTTCCATTAGAAGATCCCTATCAGTTCTTAACTGAGTTCTTGCAGATCTGTGAGACTGTTAAGACTAATGGAGTAGATCCTGAAGTCTACAGGCTCATGCTTTTCGCTTTTGCTATAACAGACAGAGCTAGAACATGGTTTGACTCACAACCTAAAGATAGCCTGGACTCTTGGGATAAGCTGGTCATGACCTTCTTGGCTAAGTTCTTTCCTCCTCAAAAGCTGAGCAAGCTTAGAGTGGATGTTCAGACCTTCAAAGAAAAAGATGGTGAATCCCTCTATGAAGCTTGGGAAAGATACAAGCAGATGACCAAAAGGTGTCCTTCTAACATGCTTTTCAGAGTGGATCATTTTGGATATATTCTATTATGGTCTATCTGAGTTCTCTAAGATGTCACTAGACCATTTTGCAGGTGGATCCATTCACCTAAAGAAAACGCCTGCAGAAGCTCAAGAACTCATTGACATGGTTGCAAATAACCAATTTATGTACACTTCTAAGAGAAATCCTGTGAGTAATAGGACACCTCAGAGGAAGGGAGTTCTTGAAATTGATGCTCTGAATGCCATATTGGCTCAGAATAAAATGTTGACTCAGCACGTCAACATGATTTCTCAAAGTCTGAATGGATGGCAAAATGCATCCAACAGTACTAAAGAGGCATCTTCTGAAGAAGAAGCTTATGATCCAGAGAACCCTACAATGGCAGAGGTAAATTACATGGGTGAACCTTATGGAAACACCTATAATTCCTCATGGAGAAATCATCCAAATTTCTCATGGAAGGATCAACAAAAGCCTCAACAAGGCTTTAATAATGGTGAAAGAAGCAGGCTTAGCAATAGCAAGCCTTTTCCATCATCTTCTCAGCAACAGACAGATAATTCTGAGCAAAGCCCCTCTAGCTTAGTAAACATAGTCTCTGATCTATCTAAGGCCACTTTAAGCTTCATGAGTGAAACAAGTTCATCCATCAGAAATTTGGAGGCACAAGTGGGCTAGCTGAGTAAGAAAATCACTGAAACTCCTCCTAGTACTCTCCCAAGCAATACTGAAGAGAATCCAAAAAGAGAGTGCAAGGCCATTGACATAATCAAAATGGCCAAACCTAGAAAGGAAGGGGAGGACATGAATCCCAATGAGGAAGACCTCATGGGACGTCTCCCAGACAAGAAGGAGTTCCCTATTGAGGACCTAAAGGAATCTGAGGCTCATATAGAGACCATAGAGATTCCTTTAAACCTCCTTCTTCCATTCATGAGCTTTGAAAACTATTTTTCCTCTGAAGTGGATGAAGATGTAATTAGAGAGCAAGTTGCTCAATATCTAGGAGCTATCATGAAGCTGAATGCCAAGTTGTTTGGTAATGAGACTTGGGAAGATGCACCTCCCTTGCTCATTAGTGAACTAGATACATGGGTTCAGCAAACTTTACCTCAAAAGAACAAGATCCTGTTAAATTCTTAATACCTTGTACCATAGGCACCATGATCTTTGAGAAGGCTCTGTGTGACCTGGGGTCAGGCATAAATCTTATGCCACTCTCTGTAATGGAGAAACTAGGGATCTTTGAGGTACAGGCTGCCACATTCTCATTAGAGATGGTAGACCAGTCAATAAGACAAGCTTATGGATTGGTAGAGGACGTGTTGGTAAAGGTTAAAGGCCTTTACATCCCTGTTGATTTCATAATCTTAGACACTAGGAAGGATAAGGATGAATCTATCATCCTTGGAAGACCCTTCTTAGCCACAGCAGGAGCTGTGATTGATATTTACAGAGGAGAGCTAGTCCTTCAATTGAATGGGGACTACCTGGTGTTTAAAGCTCAAGGATCTTCCTCTGCAACCATAGAGATGAAGCATGAAAAGCTTCTCTCAATACAGAATCAAACAGAGCCCCCACAATCAAACTCTAAGTTTGGTGTTGAGAGGCTACAACCAAACTCTAAGTTTGGTATTGAACCTCCACATTCAAACTCTAAGTTTGGTGTTGGGAGGTCCCAACAATGCTCTGAGGATTTGTGAGGCTCCATGAGAGCTCACTGTCAAGCTATTGACATTAAAGAAACGCTTATTGGGAGGCAACCCAATTTTTATTTATCTATATTTTTATTGTTTTTTTAAGTTTTATTAGGTTCATGATCATGTGGAGTCACAAAATAATTACTAAAATTAAAAACAGAATCAAAAATAGCAGAAGAAACAGCACACCTTGGAGGAAGAGCTTACTGGCTTTTAAACGCCAGTAAGAAGCATCTGGCTGGCGTTCAATGCCAGAACAGAGCATGAATCTGGCGTTGAATGCCAAAAACAAGCAGCAGTCTGGCGTTTAAACGCCAGGATTATACCCTGAGGAGAGCTGGTGTTAAACGCCTGAAACAAGCATGGAACTGGTGTTTAACGCCAGAAACATGCTGCAGATTGGCGTTGAACGCCCAAAACAAGCATAGAGCTGGCGTTGAACGCTAGAAACAAGCATCAATCTGGCGTTGAACGCCAGGATTGCATGCAGAGGCCATTTTACATGCCTCATTAGTCCAGGGATGATAAATCCTTGACACCTCAGGATCTGTGGATCCCACAGGATCATCTCAGGATCTGTGGACCCCACAGGATCCCTACCTACCTCAACTCACATTCTCTCTTCTTCACACAATCCAATAACACTCTTCCCCAAAAACCCTTCACCAATCACCTCAATCTCTCTTCCCCATCATCTCTTCACCACTCACATCCATCCACTCTTCCTCATAAACCCCACCTACCTTCAAATTCAAAATCCCTTTCCCATGCAAACCTACCATAATGACCGAACCTACTACCCTCTCCCTCCACTATATAAACCCCTCTATCCTTCTTCATTTTCATACATCACAACCCTCTCTTCTCTCTCTTGGCCGAATACACACCCCTCTCCCTCTCCTTCATATCTTCTTCTTCTTCTTCTATACTTTCTTTTCTTTGCTCGAGAGCGAGCAACATTCTAAGTTTGGTGTGGTAAAAGCATAGCTTTTTTGTTTTTCCATAACCATCTATGGCACCTAAGGCCGGAGAAACCTCTAGAAAGAGGAAAGGGAAGACAAAAGCTTCCACCTCCGAGTCATGGGAGATGGAGAGATTCATCTCAAAGGTCCATCAAGACCACTTCTATGAAGTTTTGGCCAAGAAGAAGGTGATCCCTGAGGTCCCTTTCATGCTCAAGAAAAATGAGTATCCGGAGATCCAACATGAGATCCAAAGAAAAGGTTGGGAAGTTCTGACTAACCCCATTCAACAAGTCGGAATCTTAATGGTTCAAGAGTTCTATGCCAATGCATGGATCACTAGGAACCATGATCAAAGTATGAACCCAAATCCAAAGAATTATCTTACAATGGTTCGGGAAAAATACTTAGATTTCAGTTCGGAAAATGTAAGGTTGGCGTTCAACTTGCCTATGATGCAAGAAGATACACGCCCCTACACTAGAAGGGTCAACTTTGATCAAAGGTTGGACCAAGTCCTTATGGAAATATGTGTGGAAGGAGCTCAATGGAAAAGAGACTAAAAAGGCAAGTCAGTTCAATTGCGAAGACTGGACCTTAAACTGGTGGCTAGAGGATGGTTGGAATTCATCCAATGCTCCATCATCCCTACTAGCAACCGATTTGAAGTAAATGTGGATCGGGCCATCATGATCCATAGCATCATGATTGGAGAGGAAATAGAAGTTCATGAAGTCATCTTTCTTGAATTCTACAAAGTAGCCGAAAAGTCCTCCACTATGGCAAGGCTAGCTTTTCCTCATCTTATTTGCCATCTATGCTACTCAGCTGGATTTGTCATAGAAGGAGACATCCTCATTGAAGAGGACTAGCACATCACTAAGAAGAGGATGGAGCAAACAAGAGAGGCCATCCATGGATCTCAAGAGACGCATGAGGAAGCTCATCATCAAGAAATCCCTGAGATGCCTCAAGGGATGCACTTTCCTCCAAACAACTATTGGGAACAACTCAACACTTCTCTAGAAGGATTGAGTCATGATATGAACCAATTAAGGGTGGAACACCAAGAGCACTCCATCATTCTCCATGAGATTAGAGAAGATCAAAGAGCTATGAGGGAGGAGCAACAAAGGCAAGGAAGAGACATAGAGGAGCTCAAGAATATCATTGGTTCTTCAAGAAGAAGACGCCACCATCACTAAGGTGGACTCATTCCTTAACTTCCTTGTTCCTATTTCTCTATTTTTTTCGGTTTTAAGCTTTATATTTTTCTATGTTTGTGTCTTTATTACATGATCATTAGTGTCTAGTGTCTATGTCTTAAGGCTATGAATAATTCCATGAATCCTTCACCTTTCTTAAAAGAAAAATGCTCTAATATAAAAGAACAAAAAGTACATGAGTTTCGAATTCATCCTTGAAATTAGCTTAATTATATTGATGTGGTGACAATACTTTTTGTTTTCTGAATGAATGCTTGAACAGTGCATATTTTTTTATCTTGTTGTTTATGAATGTTAAAATTGTTGGCTCTTGAAAGAATGATGAATAAGAGAAATGTTATTGATAATCTGAAAAATAAAAAAAAATTGATTCTTGAAGCAAGAAAAAGTAGTGAAGAACAAAAGCTTGCGAAAAAAAAAGTGGCAAAAAAATAAAAAAAGAAGAAAAAGCAAGCAGAAAAAGTCAATAGCCCATAAAACCAAAAGGCAAGGGTAAAAAGGATCCAAGGCTTTGAGCATTAATGGATAGGGGGGCCCAAGGAAATAAAATCCAGGTCTAAGCGGCTAAATCAAGCTATCCCTAACCATGTGCTTGTGGCATGCAGGTCCAAGTGAAAAGCTTGAGACTGAGTGGTTAAAGTCGTGATCCAAAGTAAAAAGAGTGTGCTTAAGAGCTCTGGACACCTCTAACTGGGGACTTTAGGAAAGCTGAGTCACAATCTGAAAAGGTTCACCAAGTCATGTGTCTGTGGCATTTATGTATCAGGTGGTAATACTGGAAAACAAAGTGCTTAGGGCCACAACCAAGACTCATAAAAGTAGCTGTGTTCAAGAATCAACATACTTAATTAGGAGAATTAATAACACTATCTAAACTCTGAGTTCCTATAGATGCCAATCATTCTAAACTTCAAAGGATAAAGTGAGATGCCACAACTATTCAGAAGCAAAAAGCTACAAGTCCCGCTCATCTAATTAGAACTAATATTCATTGATGTTTTGAGATTTATAGTATATTCTCTTCTTTTTATCCTATTTGATTTTCAGTTGCTTGGGGACAAGCAATAATTTAAGTTTGGTGTTGTGATGAGCGGATAATTTATACGCTTTTTGGCATTGTTTTTAGGTAGTTTCTAGTAGGATCTAGCTACTTTTAAGGATGTTTTCATTAGTTTTTTTGCGAAATTCACATTTCTAGACTTTACTATGAGTTTGTGTGTTTTTCTGTGATTTCAGGAATTTTCTGGCTGAAATTGAGGGACATGAGCAAAAATCTGATTCAGGCTGAAAAAGGACTGCTGATACTGTTGGATCCTGACCTCCCTGCACTCTTAACGGCGTTAGAAAGTAGACATCCAGAGCTTTCTAGCAATATATAATAGTCCATACCTTTTTCGAGTTTAGATGACGCAAACTGGCGTTCAACACTAGTTCTATGCTGCATTCTGGAGTAAAACGCCAGAAACACGTCACAAACCAAAGTTAAACGCCAAAAATACGTTACTACTTGGCGTTTAACTCCAAAAGAAGCCTCTGCATGTGTAAAGCTCAAGCTCAGCCCAAGCACACATCAAAGTGGGCCTCGGAAGTGGATTTCTGCACTTAGAGTTATTTCTGTAAACCCTAGTAGCTAGTTTAGTATAAATAGAACTTTTTACTATTGTACTAAGTGTCAGGTCTTTTGACCATTCGGTCTTTTGATTGATCCTTAATCAGTGTATGCGATTTAGACCTTCATGGGGGCTGGCCATTCGGCCATGCCTGGACAATCACTTGTGTATTTTCAACCGTGGAGTTTCTACACACCATAGATTAAGGGTGTGGAGCTCTGCTGTACCTCGAGTTTTAATGCAATTACTACTATTTTCTATTCAATTCAGCTTATTCTTGTTCTAAGATATTCGTTGCACTTCAACATGATGAATGTGATGATCTGTGACACTCATCATCATTCTCACCTATGAACGCGTGACTGACAACCACTTCCGTTCCACCTTAGAACGAGCGAGTATCTCTTGGATTCCTTAATCAGAGTCTTCGTGGTATAAGCTAGAATTATTGGCGGCCATTCTTGAGAATCCGGAAAGTCTAAACCTTGTCTGTGGTATTCTAAGTAGGATTCAAGGATTGAATGACTGTGACGAGCTTTAAACTCGTGATTGTTGGGCATGGTGACAGACGCAAAAGAATCAATGGATTCTATTCCGACATGATCGAGAACCGACAGATGATTAGCCGTGCTGTGACAGAGCATTTGGACTATTTTCATTGAGAGGATGGGATGTAGCCATTGACAACGGTGATGCCTACATACAGCTTGCCATGGAAAGGAGTATGAAGCATTGAAGGAAGGCAGTAGGAAAGCAGAGATTCAACAGGGACAAAGCATCTTCATACACTTATCTGAAATTCCCATCAATGATTTACATAAGTATCTCTATCTTTATTTTATGCTTTATTTATTATTAATTTTTGAAAACCATTATAATCATTTGAATCAGCCTAACTGAGATTAACAAGATGACCATAGCTTGCTTCATACCAACAATCTCCGTGGGATCGATCCTTACTCACGTAAGGTTTATTACTTGGACGACCTAGTGCACTTGCTGGTTAGTTGTGTGAAGTTGTGAAGAATATGAGTGAACCATAGTAGTGTGCACCAAGGTTTTGGAGCCATTGCTAAGAATTGTTCGTTATGAAAAAGAGTAAATCACAATTTTGCCTATCAGCAATCTCAAAGCTGGAAGCACAGGTGGAAATTCTATCCAAGCAGATTCCAATGCCCACACATACATTTCCCAGTGACACCATGGCCAATCCGAGAGGGAAATACAAGGCTATTATACTCAGAAGCGAAAAAGTTACCGAAGAAGTAACCACAAGCAAGAGCAACCAAGTAGAAGAGGTTGCAGAAAAACATGGCAACAAGAACGAAGAAGAGGCCCCTGCCACACGTTCACCAAAGCCAACCTTAAAGCCTTATGTGCCAAAAACACCATACCCACAGAGGCTGAGGAAAGATGGGAAGGATGGCCAGTTCTCTAGATTCTTAGAGATCTTCAAGAAGCTCCAAATCAACATACCATTTGCTGAAGTATTAGAGAAAATGCCACTTTATGCCAAAATTTTGAAGGAGCTCATGACAAGAAAAAAAACTGGGAAGAAAAAGAGACCATAGTGCTGACAGAGGAGTGTAGTGCCATCATACAAAAGAAACTTCCTCAGAAAATGAAGGACCCAGGAAGTTTTCAAATCCCCTACATCATAGGGGATATCAATATTGAAAAAGCCTTATGTGACCTGGGAGCCAGCATCAATCTCATGTCTCTAACCATGATGAGGAGGATGAAGATTGAGGAGGCCAAACCAACAAGAATGGCTCTCCAATTGGTTGACAGAATATTTAAGTTTCCACATGGGGTAGTGGAAGACTTGTTGGTGAAAGTGGGAGAATTCATTTTCCCAGCCGAGTTTGTTGTGCTAGATATGGAAGAAGAGGCTAACACATCAATCATCCTAGGAAGGCCATTCCTAGCTACTGCTGGAGCCATCATTGATGTGCAAAAAGGGGAACTAGTCTTGAGATTGCATGAAGAAAAGATGGTCTTCAACGTCTTTAAGGCAATGAGCATAGGAGAGTGCATGATGGTAGACACCATCGAACACATAGTTCAAGGAGTTTTGGAAGAAGAACAATTTGAAGGAACTATGGAGTTAGAACAACAAGCATCAAGTGGAGAACTATCACAAGGAACCAGGAAAAATTCGGACATGTTGAACTATAAGGATAACAAGGAAGTGGAGGTACCTAAATTAGAGCTGAAGACCCTACCACCAAGCTTGAAATATGCATACTTGGGTGACAACAACACTTACCCAATGATCATAAATTCAAGCTTGAGTAAAGAACAAGAAGAGGAACTTATCCAAGTGCTGAGACAACACAAGGATGCTATAGGCTAGACACTTTCAGATTTAAAAGGGATCAGTCCTCCAATATGCATGCACAAGATCCTACTTGAAGAAGATGCCAAACCTTCAAGGCAACAACAAAGGAGGCTGAATCCAACCATGAATGAAGTGGTTCAAAAAGAAATGTTGAAGTTGTGGCAAGCAAGGGTGATTTACCCCATCTTAGACAGCTCTTGGGTAAGCCCGGTGCAAGTAGTCCCAAAGAAGGGAGGGATCACCGTTGTGTCAAATGAAAATAATGAAGTGACACCCACAAGGACAGTGACGGGATGGCATATGTGCATTGACTATCGGAAACTCAATGAAGCTACCCGGAAATACCACTTTCCCCTGCCCTTCATGGACCAGATGCTTGAAAGACTCGGAGGGCATGAATACTACTGCTTCCTAGATGGTTACTCTGGCTACAACCAAATAGTTGTAGATCCTAAGGACCAGGAGAAAACATCTTTTACTTGTCCCTATGGAGTCTTTGCTTATAGGAGAATGCCCTTTGGATTGTGCAATGCACCTGCAACATTCCAAAGGTGAATGCTCTCCATCTTTTCTGACATGGTTGAGAAGTTCAAAGTAGTGTTGATGGACGACATTTCCGTGTTTGGAAACTCATATTTTGATTGCCTATGTCATCTTGTCCTGGTGCTAAAAAGGTGCCAAGAAACCAACCTGGTTTTGAACTGGGAGAAGTGCCATTTTATGGTAACTGAGGGGGTGGTTCTTGGTCACAAGATTTCTAAAAATGGCATAGAAGTGGACAATGCAAAGGTGGAAGTAATAGAGAAGTTACCTCTACCTTGCAATGTCAAGGTAATCAGGAGTTTTTTGGGACACGCTGGGTTCTATAGGAGGTTTATTAAAGATTTTTCAAAGATTGCAAAACCTCTTAGCAACCTACTTGTCTCAAATACCCCTTTTGTCTTTGATAGAGAGTGCATAGTAGCCTTTGATGAACTTAAGAATAGACTCTCCTCTGCATCTATTATAGCACCACCTAGTTGGGATATATGATGCATCTGATTTTTCTATTGTGTCGTTCTAGGACAGAGGAAAGACAAGCTAGTACATGTTATTTACTATGCTAGCAAGGTCCTTAATGAGAATAAAAGGAACTACACCACTACAGAGAAAGAACTTTTATCCATAGTCTTTGCTTTTGCCAAGTTTAGATAATATCTTATTGGCTCTAAAGTAATTGTATTCACTGATCATGTAGCACTCAAGTACTTACTTACCAAACAAGAATCTAAGCCCAGATTAATAAGATGGATCCTGCTACTCCAAGAGTTTGACATTGAGATTAAGGACAGGAGTGGAGCAGAGAATAAAGTGGTTGACCACCTCTCAAGGATTCCACAAGGAGAAGAAAAAGCACACCAATTTGCAGTGAATGAGAGCTTCCCTGATGAGCAGTTGATGATGATCCAAGTAGCCCCTTAGTTTGCATACATAGCTAACTTCAAGGCTATTGGGGAACTACCAACCAACATCAACAAACACATGAGGAGAAAGCTAATCAAAGATGCCAAACACTACATATGGGATGACCCCTATTTATTCAAAAAGTGTGCTGATGGAATCTTAAGAAGGTGTGTCTCCCATGAGGAAGGGCAGGAAGTACTTTGGCAGTGCCATGGATCCGCATATGGAGGCCACTTCAGTAGAGAAAGAAATGCAGCAAAGGTGCTTCAATCCAAATTTTACTGGCCAACAATGTTCAAGGATGCTAAAGAATTGGTGTTAATATGTGATGAATGCCAAAGAGCCGGTAACCTAACCAAGAGAAATGAGATACCACAGTAATTCATACTAGAGCTTGAACTATTTGATGTTTGGGGAATTGACTTTATGGGACCCTTCCCATCTTCCCACTCAAATAGTTACAAATTGGTGGCTGTCGATTATGTTTCAAGATGGGTAGAAGCCATAGCCACTGCGACAAATGACAACAAGATTGTAATAAGCTTCTTGAGAAGGAACATCTTCAACAGATTTGGAGTTCCTAGAGCCCTCATTAGTGATGGAGGGACACACTTCTGCAACAAACAACTTGAGACACTCCTTCTCAGGTATGGAGTCAAGCACAAGGTGGCAACTCCATACCACCCACATTCCAACGAACAAGTCGAGATTTCAAACAGGGAACTAAAAAGAATTCTTGAAAAAATTGTTGGAAGCTCAAGAAAGGATTGGTCCAAGAAGTTGGATGATGCCTTATGGGCCTACAGGACAGCCTATAAGACACCCATTGGGATGTCTCCATACCAACTAGTATATGGCAAGGCTTGTCACTTACCAGTTGAGCTTGAATATAGAGCATTCTGGGCTCTAAAAATGCTAAACTTTGATGAGCAAGCTGCTGGAGAAAGGAGACTTATGCAACTCAATGAACTGGAAGAGTTCAGGAACCAAGCATATGAATGCAAAAATCTACAAAGAGAACACAAAAAAATGGCATGATCAGAGGATAGCGAGAAGGGAGTTCACTGAAGTACAAAAGGTGTCGTTGTACAATTCAAGACTCAAGTTCTTCCCTAGAAAACTTAAGTCTCGATGGTCAGGACCCTTTACCATACTCAAAGTGTTTTCCTATGGTCATGTAGAGATTATAGAGGACAAGACTCAGAGAACTTTCACTATCAATGGCCATAGACTGAAACACTACTTGGGAGGCTCTTTGGAGGAGCAGAGAGTGAGCTACGAGCTCAACTAAAGATGGAAGAGTGTCAAGCTAGTGACAATAAAGAAGCGCTAGTTAGGAGGCACCCCAACACCCTATATCCTTTTTATTTACTATTTTCTTAGAAGTAGCTTAATTTTGTCTATTTAGATAGTTTAGTTCAGTTTCACATTTGTGTCGCAATGCCATTTAGAAGTAGATCGCAAGTGGTAGATTAGGAAGTTTAATGTCAGTTTTGATAAGTAGAAGACCCTTACACTTCATTCCTTCTATTCTGGAAATGTAATTTGATGAATACATTTACTGATGATGAGTAATTGGGTTGAGAACTAGCTAAAAAGCTAAGTTTGGTGTGGCCATTTAACCACTTAATCTAGGCTTACCATCATTTTGATAAATTAATTTTGAAGAGTAAGCCCAGAGATTAAGGTTGGTGTGGCCACCACCACACAAGGATCACCTAAGCAGGCCCAATATTACTCAATTTGGAAGCATTTAATACATTGGTAAGAGCATAAATTGGTTAAATTGTGTTCATAAGAGGTTAGAATTAGAAAAATATGGAAGGATTAGTATCATTTTACCTCGTATGAACACATTAAAAACCCAATGATGAACCCAATTTATTAAGATGCAATGGGATTAAGTTTGGTGTCCCAAGGGACACCCATCAGTTGTAAATTCATTCACTCATATTAAAAAGGAATTTGGAGGGTTCTTTTGGTATTACTGATGGGGTTTCAGTTTCATTTTCAGGTGAGAGAAAGGGGCCCACGTGATTGGTAGCACATAAAGCAAAGAAGTCAAAATGTACTTGCACTTGGGACCTCGAAACATGCAGGAAGCAAAGAGGGATAGGGTTGGCGCCTCTTCCCACGCTAAGCGCCACTCCCCAAGTGGGAAAACATTGAATTGCATCTCTTCCCACCACTCGATCCACATTTTCCACCTCTATAAAAGCCCCTACCTTTTTCCCACCTCTCTTCACACTTCAAACCCCAACCTCACATACGAAAAGAACCCCAGCAATTTCTTCTTTCTTTTCATCTCTTTCTTCTTTTCCATACCTTCTTTTCCTACTTCTTTTTCTTGATTGGGACAATCAAGCTTTAAGTTTGGTGTTGGAGCAAAACTTTGTTTTGCTTGCATTCCCTTGCAACATCTCTCATCCCTCAAATTTTTTTTAAAACACCCTCTCTTACCCTAATGGCACCACCAAAAACCTCAGCATCAAAGAAAAGGAAGACTAAGGAGCCAACCTCTGAATCCTCAAGTTCGGGCTTTAATGAGTATAAGTTCCTCTCATCATTCATCCAAAACCAGTTTTATGGTTAGGTGAGTGAGAGGGGAATCATTCCAGAAGTGGGTTTTCAACTAGGGAGGAACGAGCATCTTGAGATCAACATTAAGATTAACAATAGAGCTGGGCACTCCTATGCAACCCACCAAGGAAGGTGGTAGGGAGATTGGTGAGGGAGTTTTATGCTAATGTTGTGGCTCAGCTAGGACAACCCTATGGCTATATTAGCTATGTGAGCGGGAAGTCCATTGATTATAGCCCCTCCAGCATAGAAAGGATGCTGATGGTGAAGTAGACAAGCTCCACTCAGAGCTTTAAGGAAAAGATGAAGCAACAAGATCCAGGATTTGATGAAATCCTCAATAAAATCTGCGTGTTGAATGTGCAATGGATAAATGACAAGGATGAGATACCCAACCAATTGAGAAGAAGGGATTTGAGCCCCCAAGCTAGAGGGTGGCTGGAATTTGTGAGAAGATCCTTAATCCCCACATCCAACACTTTAGAGGTGACCAAAGAGAGAGTCGTGCTCATCTATAGCATAATGAGAGGTGAGAACGTCAATGTTGGGGAATTGATTGCCAACAACATCAACAAAGTGCTGAAAAACACCAGTGACAACACAAGGTTGGCATTCCCCAGCATCATACAAAGGCTGTGTGATGAAGCTGGAGTTGAAAAGATCATTGATGAAGTGCTAGTGAAGCAAGACAAGCCTATAACCGCCAAGAAAATGGCTAAAGTGATAGCTGTTAACCCACTTCAAAGGGCTAGGAAGCATAGAGCTCATGCTCATGTACCCCAACAAGGGCCTCAACAACAAGAAGAGGAAGAAGAGGTAGAGGAGCAACCACATTTTCTAGTACTTCAACCACCACCATCATATCAACAATACCAACAATTCCCTGAAGGATTCAATTGGGAACAACTACAAGGAGACATACACCAGATGAATAGGAGATATCCACCACTTAAGAGAAGATGTCAACTAACTCAGAGAGCAACAACAACAATGGGACCACATGAATGAGAACATGCAATAACTCCAAGGAAGTATTGAGCAACTGAAGGAGCAGCAAGACTAGTTTGACTGGGGAGAAATACAAAGTGCACTCAACAAGATAGTGGAGCAAAACAAATGGCAGTAGAGAAACCTTACTGAGTTCAAACACCTTTATGATGCCAGAACCATCTCAAGGAGGCAATATGACATAAACACACAAGCGAAGCTGAATCACTTGTGTAATGCTGTGGCCGCTCTAAACCCAGGATATCCAACATTCATGCAAGGAATGGAGGAGTTGAGCGCAAGACAAGAAGAAATTCTGGCCAAGCACAAGGAGGATGAAAAGAACTACATGCGAAGGCTAGGATTTTGGAAACCCAAAGACACTAAAGCACAAGAAGGATCCTCCAAGAAAGATGACTCATCCCCGTCTAAGAAGAAAGACAAAGGAAAGGGGCCAATGAATTGAAGCTGCTCAAGGTTGTTAAGTCCCATGGTTGACATTCTCTAAATTCTGAATCATGTTTAAGTTTTTGTCTCTCTGTTTTATTTTCTATGTGATAATAAATTGCAACATTAGGATAGTTTATGTTTGAGAATTTAGCTTTCTTATGATTAAAGTCTTTTGTGAGTCCTTTGAATTACAAGAAAGTAAATGCAATGTTAATTTCAAGTCTTTTTCCAATAACAGTAAAGAATAGTTTGTCTCCATAAAGAGTTGTTGTGAGTTGTGCAAGAGCAATAGTGAAAGAGCCCAAGAACAAGAGAGATCATTCAAAAACTAAAGGATAAGGAACTAAGTGTAGAACCTTGAATGAATTGAAAGGAAAATGAGTCATGATAGGCAGCTAGTCTTAGAAGGTATGACAAGTGAAGGTTAAAAGGTATTCCTTGAACATCTATAGAACCAAGAAGTAGTAAGCAATAAAGACCCAAGGCTCTGAGCATCAACTACTAGGATAAAAAGGAAATTGAAAAGGTCAAAATAGTTTAAAACCCTAGTAGATGCTTGTGGTGAAGATATGTCAAGAAGAGACTTGGACAAGTAAATTCTTAGGGGTGTTTCAACACCTAGTACCTTAAAGCCAACTAGTTTGGGAGTGCTAATTGAAAGCCTAACTAAAGGGTTGTCTTAAGACAAAACACTTAGAGTCGTGGTCAATAAACAAAAAGAAAAGAACGGCCAAAAAGAAGATGAAATAACTCTTACTACTTCAAGGGGACAATCAATAAAGAGGACCCTTGAAGCCCACATTTGAAAGAACTCTCTAAGATCTAGAAGCTATCTATGACATTAAGACAAAAATATCCATGCATATGTTAAATACTTAGTCCTACCTTTAGTCATTCTTGCATCCATTAGGGGTCAAAGCCTCAATTCATAAAAGGACTACTCACAATGATTTGCTTGGGACAAGCAAAGCTAAGTTTGGTGTTGTGATGACTTGCATCATCTACCTTTTTTCTTGCATAAAAAGGACCACAAAAGTGAATAATCTCATTTGATCATTGCAATTCATGCAATAATTGATGAATATTTTAGAACATTGTTTTGAAATGAGTTATGCTGAATTACAGGTGAAAAAGACATCAAAAATGGGAAGAAAACAACAAAATAAGCTGGGCGTGTGAAACTGGCATGCCACTTGGAGCAAACACCACAAAAATGCACTGGCGTGGCACGCCAGTACTGAAGTCCAGAGGAGTTCTCAAACAATCACATGGGTGTGGCACGACAGGAGCTGGGTGGTGGACGAAATTGTGATTACTATCTTTTGAGCTTTAGCATATATTTACTCTTAGGGCACTGTTTATTTTCACAACTCCGTTCAACTAACCAGCAAGTGTACTGGGTCGTCCAAGTAATAAACCTTACGTGAGTAAGGGTCGAATCCACAGAGATTGTTGGTATGAAGCAAGCTATGGTCACCTTGCAAATCTCAGTTAGGGAGATTAAAGGGTAATTGTGATTATTGGAATGAATAAAAAAAGGAATAATAAAAAGGGATAGAATACTTATGCAGATTCATTGGTTGGAATTTCAGATAAGCGGATGGAGATGCTGTAGAGCCCAGGGACACCTGCTCTCCTACTGCTTCTACTCAGTCCTTCTTACTCCTTTCCATGGCAAGCTTTGTATAGGGTTCACCATCAACTGTGGCTACTTTCTTCCTCTCGGGGAAATATCCTATGCGGCTGTCACTCGCACAGCTAACCAGTCTGGAGGCATCACCCATGGCTGATGGCTACATCCCATCCTCGCAGTGAAAACTAATGCTCACGCACTCTGTCACAGTACGGCTAATCACCGGTTGGTTCCCTCCCCTACTGGAATAGAATCCCTCTTTTGCGTCTGTCACTAACGCCCAGCAGGTTACAAGTTTGAAGCACGTCACAGTCATTCATTACCGGAATCCTACTCGGAATACCACAGACAAGGTTAGACTTTCCGGATTCCCAGGATCCTACTCGGAATACCACAGACAAGGTGAGACTTTCCGGATCCTCATAAATGCCGCCATCCATCTAGCTTATACCACGAAGATTCTGTTGGGGAATCTAAGAGATACACATTCAAGCTCTTTGTTGCATGTAGAACGGAAGTGGTTGTCAATCACGCGCGTTCATAAGTGAGAATAATAATGAGGGTTATCTAACTCATCACATTCATCATGTTCTTGGGTACGAATGAATATCTTAGAATAAGAATAAAAGAGATTTGAATAAAAGACAATAGAATTGCATTAATACTTGAGGTACAGCAGAGCTCCACACCCTTAATCTATGGTGTGCAGAAACTCCACCGTTGAGAAATACATAAGCAAAAGAGGTTCAGGCATGGCCGAATGGCCAGCCCTCTCCATGATCAAGTGACCGAATGATCAAAGACTTAAAGTGGTCAAAAGATGTCTAATACAATAGATAAATGTCCTATATATACTAGACTAGCTACTTAGGGTTTACATGAGTAAGTAATTGATGCATAAATCCACTTCCGGGGCCCACTTGGTGTATGTTTGGGCTGAGCTTGATCAATCCACGAGCTGAGGCATTTCTTGGCGTCAAACTCCAGGTTATGACGTGTTTTGGGCGTTCAACTCCGGATCATGACGTTTTTCTGGCGTTTAACTCCAGACAGCAGCATGAACTTGGAGTTTAACGCCAAGTTACGTCGTCATTCTTCGAATAAAGTATGGACTATTATATATTGCTGGAAAGCCCTGGATGTCTACTTTACAACGCCGTTGAGAGCGCGCCAATTGGAGTTCTGTAGCTCCAGAAAATCCATTTCGAGTGCAGGGAGGTCAGATTCCAACAGCATCAGCAGTCCTTTTGTCAGCCTTCTTCAGAGTTTTGCTCAAGTCCCTCAATTCCAGTCAGAAATTACCTGAAATCACAGAAAAACACACAAACTCATAGTAAAGTCCAGAAATGTGAATTTAACATAAAAACTAATGAAAACATCCCTAAGAGTAGCTCAAACTTACTAAAAACTATATAAAAACAATGCCAAAAAGCGTATAAATTATCCGCTCATCACAACACCAAACTTAAATTGTTGCTTGTCCCCAAGCAACTGAAAATCAAATAGGATAAAAGAAGAGAATATACTATAAATTTCAGAATATCAATGAATATTAATTTAATTAGATGAGCGGGACTTGTAGCTTTTTGCTCCTGAATAGTTTTGGCATCTCACTTTTTCCTTTGAAGTTCAGAGTGATTGGCGTCTCTGGGAACTCAGAATTTCAGATAGTGTTATTGACTCTCCTAGTTAAGCATGTTGATTCTTGAACACAGCTACTTATGAGTCTTGGCCGTGGCCCTAAGCATTTTGTTTTCCAATATTACCACCGGATACATAAATGCCACAGACACATAACTGGGTGAACCTTTTCAGATTGTGACTCAGCTTTGCTAGAGTCCCCAGTTAGTGGTGTCCAGAGCTCTTAAGCACACTCTTTTTGCTTTGGATCACGACTTTAACCACTCAGTCTCAAGCTTTTCACTTGGACCTTCATGACACAAGCACATGGTTAGGGACAGCTTGATTTAGCCGCTTAGGCCTGGATTTTATTTCCTTGGGCCCTCCTATCCATTGATGCTCAAAGCCTTGGATCCTTTTTACCCTTGCCTTTTGGTTTTAAGGGCTATTGGCTTTTTCTGCTTGCTTTTTCTTTTTCTTTCTATTTTTTTTCGCCACTTTCTCTTTTTTTTTCGCAAGCTTTCTTTTTCACTGCTTTCTCTTGCTTCAAGAATCAAATTCATGATTTTTCAGATTGTCAATAACATTTCTCCTTGTTCATCATTCTTTTAAGAGCCAACAATTTTAACAATCATAAACAACAAGATCAAAAATATGCACTGTTTAAGCATTCATTCAGAAAGCAAGAAGTATTGTCACCACATCAATATAATTAAACTAAATTCAAGGATAAATTTGAAATTCATGTACTTCTTGTTCTTTTTTTTTTTTAAAAAAAATTTTCATTTAAGAGAGGTGAAGGATTCATGGAATTATTCATAATCTTTAAGGCATAGTTACTACATACTAATGATCATGAAGTAGATAAAATATAAAAAAAATGAAAAGTAGGAAAAAAAAATTTTAGAACAAGGAATGAGTCCACCTGAGTGAGGGTGGCGCCTTCTTGAAGATCCAATGGTGCTTTTTTGAGCTCCTTTATGTCTCTTCCTTGCTTCTGTTGCATGATCCCTAGTGATTTTGGTGTTTTTATCATTATTTGCTCCCAATAGTTGTGTGGAGGACAATTTATCCCCTGAGGTATCTCAGGGATCTCTTGATTTGCAGCCACATGTTCTACCACTGAGCTATGATGGCTTATATTAGTCTTTCCATCTCCCATGACTCAGAGGTGGAAGCTTTTGTCTTTTTCCTTGTTCCTGCTCATATAGGGAAGAAGAGAACAAGAAAAGAAAGTGGAATCATCTATGTCACAGTATAGAGATTCCTTTATGTTAGTAGAAGAAGAAAGGGAAGAAGAGTGAAGAAGAATGGGTAAGGATAGAGGTGGTGATTTGAGATGAAGAGAGGTGAAGAGAAGTGTTAGTAATTAAATAATTAAATAGAAGAAGAAAAGAGAAGAGAAATTTCGAAAATAATTTTTGAAAGAGAGGTTAGTAATTTTCGAAAATTAAAAATAAGATGAGATTAAAATTAAAATTTAAACAAAAAGAATTTTTGAAAAAGAGATGAGATATTTTCGAAAATTAGAGAGGGAGAAGTAGTTAGGTGGTTTTGAAAAAGATAAGAAACAAACAAAGAGTTAGTTAGTTGATTGAAAAAGATTTGAAATCAAATTTTTGAAAAAGATAAGAAGATAAGGAGTTAGATAAGATATTTTGAAATCAAATTTTGAAAAAGATAAAATTTTTGAAAAAGATAAGATAAAAGATAAAAAGATATATTTGAAAAAGATATTTTGAAAAAGATTTAATTTTTAAAAATAATTTCACTAACAAGAAACTACAAGATAAGATTCTAGAACTTAAAGATTGAACCTTTCTTAACAAGAAAGTAACAAACTTCAAATTTTTGAACCAATCACATTAATTGTTTAGCTAATTTTCGAAAATATGATATAAAGATAAGAAAAAGATTTTGAAAATATTTTGAAAAAATAATTTTGAAATTTTCGAAATTTATAAAAAAAATGAAAAAGATATGATTTTTGAAAAAGATTTTGAATAGATAAGATTTTTAAAATTGAAATTTTGACTTGACTTGTAAGAAACAACTAATTTTAAAAATTTTTGACCAAGTCAACCCAAAATTTCGAAAATTTGGAGGAAAATAAGGAAAAGATATTTTTTTGATTTTTTTTAATTTTTAATTATGAAAGAGAAAAACAACAAAAATATTCAATGCATGAAATTTTTAGATCAAAACAATGAATGCATGCAAGAATGCTATGAATGTCAAGATGAACACCAAGAACACTTTGAAGATCATGATGAACATCAAGAACATAATTTTGAAAAATTTTTAATGCAAAGAAAACATGCAAGACACCAAACTTAGAAATCTTTAATGCATGGAAAATATGAATGCAAAAATGCACATGAAAAACAACAACCAACACAAAACAAGAAAACATCAAGATCAAACAAGAGGACTTATCAAGAACATCTTGAAGATCATGAAGAACACTATGAATGCATGAGATTTTCGAAAAATGCAAGAAAAATTTTAAAAGCATGCAGTTGACACCAAACTTAAAAATTAACACAAGACTCAAACAAGAAACACAAAATATTTTTGGTTTTTAAGATTTTCTAATTTTTTTTGTATTTTTATTAATTTTTTTTCGAAAATATAGTTTGGAAAAACGAAAAATAAAAAGAAAAAAAAATTTTTTTTGAAAAAGATTTTGAAAAGAAAATTACCTAATCTGAGCAACAAGATGAACCGTCAGTTGTCCATACTCGAACAATCCCCGGCAACGGCGCCAAAAACTTGGTGGACGAAATTGTGATTACTATCTTTTGAGCTTTAGCATATATTTACTCTTAGGGCACTGTTTATTTTCACAACTCCGTTCAACTAACCAGCAAGTGTACTGGGTCGTCCAAGTAATAAACCTTACGTGAGTAAGGGTCGAATCCACAGAGATTGTTGGTATGAAGCAAGCTATGGTCACCTTGCAAATCTCAGTTAGGGAGATTAAAGGGTAATTGTGATTATTGGAATGAATAAAAAAAAAGGAATAATAAAAAGGGATAGAATACTTATGCAGATTCATTGGTAGGAATTTCAGATAAGCGGATGGAGATGCTGTAGAGCCCAGGGACGCCTGCTCTCCTACTGCTTCTACTCAGTCCTTCTTACTCCTTTCCATGGCAAGCTTTGTATAGTGGTTCACCATCAACTGTGGCTACTTTCTTCCTCTCGGGGAAATATCCTATGCGGCTGTCACTCGCACAGCTAACCAGTCTGGAGGCATCACCCATGGCTGATGGCTACATCCCATCCTCGCAGTGAAAACTAATGCTCACGCACTCTGTCACAGTACGGCTAATCACCGGTTGGTTCCCTCCCCTACTGGAATAGAATCCCTCTTTTGCGTCTGTCACTAACGCCCAGCAGGTTACAAGTTTGAAGCACGTCACAGTCATTCATTACCGGAATCCTACTCGGAATACCACAGACAAGGTTAGACTTTCCGGATTCCCAGGATCCTACTCGGAATACCACAAACAAGGTGAGACTTTCCGGATCCTCATAAATGCCGCCATCCATCTAGCTTATACCACGAAGATTCTGTTGGGGAATCTAAGAGATACACATTCAAGCTCTTTGTTGCATGTAGAACGGAAGTGGTTGTCAATCACGCGCGTTCATAAGTGAGAATAATAATGAGGGTTATCTAACTCATCACATTCATCATGTTCTTGGTTACGAATGAATATCTTGGAATAAGAATAAAAGAGATTTGAATAAAAGACAATAGAATTGCATTAATACTTGAGGTACAGCAGAGCTCCACACCCTTAATCTATGGTGTGCAGAAACTCCACCGTTGAGAAATACATAAGCAAAAGAGGTTCAGGCATGGCCGAATGGCCAGCCCTCTCCATGATCAAGTGACCGAATGATCAAAGACTTAAAGTGGTCAAAAGATGTCTAATACAATAGATAAATGTCCTATATATACTAGACTAGCTACTTAGGGTTTACATGAGTAAGTAATTGATGCATAAATCCACTTCCGGGGCCCACTTGGTGTATGTTTGGGCTGAGCTTGATCAATCCACGAGCTGAGGCATTTCTTGGCGTCAAACTCCAGGTTATGACGTGTTTTGGGCGTTCAACTCCGGATCATGACGTTTTTCTGGCGTTTAACTCCAGACAGCAGCATGAACTTGGCGTTTAACGCCAAGTTACGTCGTCATTCTTCGAATAAAGTATGGACTATTATATATTGTTGGAAAGCCCTTGATGTCTACTTTCCAACGCCGTTGAGAGCGCGCCAATTGGAGTTCTTTAGCTCCAGAAAATCCATTTCGAGTGCAAGGAGGTCAGATTCCAACAGCATCAGCAGTCCTTTTGTCAGCCTTCTTCAGAGTTTTGCTCAAGTCCCTCAATTCCAGTCAGAAATTACCTGAAATCACAGAAAAACACACAAACTCATAGTAAAGTCCAAAAATGTGAATTTAACATAAAAACTAATGAAAACATCCCTAAGAGTAGCTCAAACTTACTAAAAACTATATAAAAACAATGCCAAAAAGCGTATAAATTATCCGCTCATCACTGGGCGTGGCACGCCAATACAACTTTCCAAAAAGCAACATTGAAGGCCATTGAAGGGGCGTGGCACCCCAGGTTGGGCGTGGCACGCCTAGCCCATCACTCACCATAGGGTGTGCCACTTGATGTCGAAGGCGTGGCACGCCAGTTTCAAAAGTCACTTGGGCATGCCACTTGAGGAGTGAGGCGTGGCACACCAAGTTTGCAGAACCAAACAAATGAATGGGCGTGCCACTTGAGCAACATGGCGTGGCACGCTGGTACATGATTCCAGAAGGGAAGTTAAAGCCTAAAAAGGTATGGGCGTGCCACTTAAGATCGAAGGCGTGGCACACCAGGCTTTCATTCTCACTTTGGCGTGCCATTTGAGCAACCAGGCGTGGCATGCCAATGCACAAATAAGCCAAAGGAAGGGCTGGGCGTGCCACTTGGTATCAAAGGCGTGGCACACCAGCTACTGGAACCAAGGCAAGACGATTGGCGTGGCACGCCAGCCTCTAGGCATGGCACGCTGATACAAGTTTTCAGAGAGGATGTAGGAGGCCAAAACACATGGGCGTGCTGCTTGGTGTCGAAGGCGTGGCACACCATCCACTATTCCTCACTTAGGTGTGCCACTTGAACCTCAGACGTGGCACGCCAGTGTCATTTAGGAAGCAAAAGCCATTGGGGCGTGCCACTTGAGTTCGTGGCATGGCACGCCGAACAGAGGAATCAAGTTCTTACAAAGGGTGTGGCACGCCAGACCCTGGGTGTGCCACGCTAGTTCAACTTTCCAGAGAGCTGGATCAAGCATGCAGCGAGGGTGTGGCATGCCAGACCCTAGGTGTCCCATGCTAGTTCAAGTCTCCAGAGGCAAGAAGAAGAGGACAAAGGCCAGAGCGTGCCACTTTGGCTCGAAGGCATGGCACGCCAGGGATGTTAATAAAGAAGGGCGTGCCACTTGAGGGACTGGGCGTGGCACGCCAAGCCAGAATTGGAGGATGATGTGGCACGCCACTAAAGCGCCAGCCACACGCCAGCTGGGAAGTCACGCTTATTGACTTTCTTTTCCCTCCAAATTGTAATTTTCCTTTTTCACTTTTGTAATTCTTTTATTTTGAAAGTTAGGAGTAGTATAAATAACCCCAAGAAGTACTGAAAAGGGGGTTAAGTAGTTAGATCACTTTCCACTTCATCTTCTCCATCTTGAGTACTTTTCTCTAAGTTATGAGTAGCTAAATTCCCTTTCATTGAGAGAGGGAGCTCTATTGTACTTGATGGATTAATGATAGTGAATTTCTTCTTCCCTTCATCTTCTCTTTGATTTGCGAGAAGGAATTTCGTTCTTCATGCCTAGTGTTCAATTGTCTTGGAAAAGAGATTGAATGCAAAATGGGTTTCATGGGAACCTTGGAAAAGGAAACATGAAACCATGCTAGAAATCCCTTCTCACACTTGAGTAGAATCTGGGTTTTGGTGTTTAGATATGGTGACATATAATCCTCCCTCTACCTGGACCTATGATGATGTGTGGTATAATCAGGGACCAAGCTTATCTCTCTTCATGAGCAATTAGACCAAGGAATTGGCTATTGATCAAGATCTGAGAGATTGAGTCACTAAGGGATTGGGGCTCAATCAATCATGATTGCCAAGAGGTCAATAAGTTGCATGATTGAAGAGGATATAAGTTGAATTTAATCCAAAGAGACAACATCTCCTAATCTCAATGAATTTTCCAATTCTCATCTACCACTTTCTTTATAGCTTTCGTTTATATTCTGCAATTCCCCATTCCCATTTACAATTAAGTCATTTAATCTCCAGTCCTTTACATTCTTGCCATTTTAATTCCAGTACTTTACTGTTTTCTTTACTATTCAGTCATTTACAGTTTTTGCCCATTTATAATTCTGCAATCACCATCTATTTGCTTAGCTTGACTAATTCACCAATTGATTAAAATTGCTCAAAACTACCAATCTCTGTGGATACGATCCACCCCAATGTGGGTTATTACTTGACGATAATTTTGGTGCGCTTGCCAAAAGAGCGGATTCATAATAAAAAAATTTTATGGGGTGTGAATTCCAAACTCATCAGGAGGCAACCCACCATGGTAAAATCTTCCCTTTTTATTAGTTTTATTTTTTTCATACTAGTGTCATTTCTCAGTTCTGCATATTTACTTTTATTTTAAAAAAAGTGCATCCACGCGTGAGCGTTTATGACATGTACGCATTGTATGCAGGTGCGCAAAAATAAGAAAATAGGCAGAGAGTTGCGCTGGAGTTGCGCAAGAACGGTGCCTCACGCACAAGCCAACCCACGCGTACGCGTGGGGTGAGTATCGACGTCAATGAGTGATTTGCCCGAGAGTTGTGCTGCTTTGGCGCTGGAATCGTGCATCTAGCACGACCAGTGGTCGTGCGTATACGTGACCAACGCTTACGCATCGCCTGTTACTTTGGCAACCCACACGCACGCGTGACCGACGCATACGCATGGGTGTGGAAATCGGCGTAAAGTGGTATTTTGAACAGAGAGTTGTGCAGGAGTGAGGCTGGATTCGTGCATTTGGCACAAATCCTGGTCACGCGCACGCATGACCAACGCTTACGCGTCCCTTACCTTTTAGTTCACCCACGTGTACGCATGGGCGACGCGTGCACGTAGTATGCGCCACGTCACTTATTCAGCGCACCGCACTGTTCTGTTTTCTTTCAAACTCCTTTTCATTTCTTTTCTTTTACAAATCCTAATTCTTCCTCCTTCTTTCTTCATTCTTTCTTCTTTGTTCTTTCTCAATTCTTACTTCTTACTTCTTTCTTCTTCCCTTCTCCCACCACCGGCGGACCACCACCGGAGACCACTAACTCTGGCGACTACAATCTTCTTTTCTTCTCCTCTTCCATTCTCACTCCTCTTCTCTCATTCTTACTCCCACTCAACATCCTATTTTCACTTTCTTCTTAAGGTTTCTCTTATTCCTCTATCCTCTACTCTTTCATTCTTCTTTTATTTATTGCATTTATTTGTTTTATTTATTTGTAGTTTTCTATTAGCTTAGTTATTTTTAATTTCTTTTTCATTCCCTTATCTTGCATTTTTATGTTGGTGTTGGAGCTTTATTTGGGTGATTACTTTGCTATATTTTAGCTTGTGGATATTATGAGGAGTAATTTGACAATTCACATTCTATTTTAGGTCTCATATTTGCATGGATTAATTACTTTAATGCTTATTTTTATATTGTACACCAAGTGTCTGTGAAAAGGCTAACATGGCATTTTGATTTTTATCTATTTTATTCTTACACTTTAATGCCTCTTTTTCACAACATTTGTATTCCATGTAAACTGAGTATATTAGTCATTAATTGTCAATATTCAAGTGCTCATTATTTTGTTACATGTGATAATTATTTTTCCTATTGATGCTTGAGCTATGCTTCTCATACCTACTACTTGCATGCTTTTAACCCTCTTGAATCTAGTTATTATGATATGCCTTAATAATTTTAATTACTGTCCCATGTGCATGTTGTAGCTGCCCTGCACTCAAGATATTGTTTATTTCCTTTGGCATTTATTATCACTTGAACTTTCTTCAATCAGGTTTTTAGTTCTCTATTTTTGACATCCCTTTTTCTTCTTTCTTCCTCAGGATGGCCACCAAAAAAGGAAAAGAAAAGGCTTCTGACAAGACACCAGTGAAGAGAGGAATTAAAAGAGCACCGGCTAAGGTACCATTATCCACAACAGTCAAGTAACCTACTAAGTGGGTAAAGAGGACTATTCGAGTTGATGAAGCGGTGAGAGTATTTCCCACACGGGACTCTGCACGGTTCACCAACCGTTACTGTGAGCGGATGTTCCCCATCTTAGCGGAGAGAAACTACAATAATGAGCACCTCCTCATCCTTCCGACGCATTTAGTTGACTTAGTGGATCCCCGCATTGAAAGGAGACAGTGGGATTCTTAAGCAGGCAATTGCGAGAGGCTAACTTATCTTGGGTAGTTGAATTCTACTCTAACTTTCACTCGCCCACCTTGCAGTCTGTCTATGTTTGCCAAAAACAAGTCCCCGTCTCCGAAGGTGCCACACAGAGAGTATTGGATCTTCTACCAAGCCCAGAGGGATTGGTCGCCTATCAAGAGGCCTCTCTCAAGCGCCAGACATACCAGTTTAACTGGAATAGCGTCCTTGGAGTCATAGCACAACCTGGCAGCACATAGGTCTATGGACAACATCGGACTTGACCTAAGAGCATCTTAGCTCAAGGACTTACCTTGGAGGATCGTGTGTGGGCACAGATTATGTCCCACTATGTTTTTTCTGAGCACTTACGAGTCCTCCTTCACTGCGGACATGGTTGTCCTCATCTGGTGCATTCTTACCGAGCAACCCCTCAACTTACCAAGACACATCCGGCAGGCCATGGGACACGTGCATATTATGGGCAACCTACCCTTTTCTGCACTGGTTTTGGATCTAGTGTCTGCGACAGGCGTCTCCTATAGAGCTAGGGATACCAAGGCCATGATCCCAAGGGTTGAACAGTATATCCTGAATGGGAAGTATATCAGACCCCCAGTAGTTCTGTGAGCCGGCATGCAGGCCCGTCTTTAGATACCTGATGAGTGAATTTTTGACGGTCTAGAATTTCACTAATAAAGTCTCGTTGTAAAGTATAGTTTCTAAACCAACAATAATCCTTTCATGCAAAAATTTGTTGTCACTAGTACAAATCCCTAAATTTATAAACTGAAGTATTGAACCTCGGTCGTTCTCCCTAGGAATTACAATAAAGTGTTCTTATTATTGGTTATGAGATGTATTTTGGGGTTTTTGAGATAATAGACAAGAAATATAAATTGCAAAAGAAATAAACTAACAACTAACAAAGCTCTTGGCAAGGTATGAGAACTAGAAATCCTATCCTAGTTATCCTTATCAATGGTGATGAGAATTGTGTATTGCTCCTACTTAGTTAACCTCTAACCATGAAGGAAAGTCAAGTGGATGAATCAATTTGATTCCTCAAGTCCTAATCAACTCCTAAAGGAAAGACTAGCTTTAAAGGCATTCAAATCAATTAGCAACTTCTAATTATCAATCAACAAAGGAATTAGATAACTCAAGAGTCACTAATTACTCTACCTAGGCCAAGAGGAACAAAATTTATACTAAAATCCAACCAAGCATTTTATCAAACACTTAGAAGGCATGAAAGAAAAGCATAGTAAATTGACAACAACAATAAAATCTAACAACAATTATTGCAAGGAATTTATAACAACAATCAAAAGAAACACAATTATTATGAATTACCTCAAATTGAATTGAAATAAAATAGAAGGAACAAGAGTGGATCTACAACAAAGTATGAGAACAACATAAAGGAAGTTACAACAAAAGAGTAGAAGAATGATGAATGTAACAACAAAGAATTGAGAAGTAGAAGTAGAAGAGAACATGAATTAAAACCTAGATCTAGAAATTCTAATCTAAACCTAATCCTAATTCTAGAGAGAAGTGAGAGCTTCTCTCTCTAGAAACTAACTCTAACTACTAAACTAAGCTAAACTAAACTAATGGTAACTAGGTGTGTAAAGTATGTCAATTCCCCTTCAATCTTTGGCTTAAATAGCATCAAAAATGAGTTGGATTTGGCCCACAAGACTTCTAAAATCGCTGGCCACGAGTTGCATTAAGTGGATCATGTGCCACCATCAGCGTGTCCGCGTATAGTGCTGATGAGCGGATAATTTATACGCTTTTTGGCATTGTTTTTAGATAGTTTTTAGTAAGTTTGAGCTACTTTTAGGGATGTTTTCATTAGTTTTTATGTTAAATTCACAATTCTGAACTTTATTATGAGTTTGTGTATTTTTCTGTGATTTCAGGTAAATTCTGGCTGAAATTGAGGGACTTGAGCAAAACTCTGAAAAAGGCTGACAAAAGGACTGCTGATGCTATTGGAATCTGACCTCCCTGCACTCGAAATAGATTTTCTGGAGCTACGGAACTCCAAATGGTGCGCTCTCAACGGCGTTGGAAAGTAGACATTCAGAGCTTTCCAGCAATATATAATAGTCTATACTTTATTCGAAAATTGACGACGTAACTTGGCGTTGAACGCCAAGTACATGCTGCTGTCTGGAGTTAAACGCCAGAAAAACGTCATGATCCGGAGTTGAACGCCCAAAACACGTCATAACTTGGAGTTCAACTCCAAGAAAAGCCTCAGCTCGTGGATAGATCAAGCTCAGCCCAAGCATACACCAAGTGGGCCCCGGAAGTGGATTTATACATCAATTACTTACTCATGTAAACCCTAGTAGCTAGTCTAGTATAAATAGGATAAGTTACTATTGTATTAGACATCTTTTGACAGTTTAATCTCTTGACTGTTTAGCCTTTGATTATTCGGTCTCTTGATCACTCAAGAGGGCTGGCCATTCGGCCATGCCTGAACCTTTTACTTATGTATTTTCAACAGTGGAGTTTCTGCACACCATAGATTAAGGGTGTGGAGCTCTGCTGTACCTCAAGTTTCAATACAATCACTATTACTTTTTATTCAATTCTCTTTTATTCTTATTCCAAGATATACGTTACACTTAACTAGATGAATGTGATGATCCGTGACACTCATCATCATTCTCACTTATGAACGCGGGTGATTGACAACCACTTCCGTTCTACCTTAGGCCGGGCGCATATCTCTTAGATTCCCCAACAGAATCTTTGTGGTATAAGCTAGATAGATGGTGGCATTCATGAGGATCTGGAAAGTCTAACCTTGTCTGTGGTATTCTGAGTAGGATCCTGGGAATCCGGAAAGTCTAACCTTGTCTGTGGTATTCTGAGTAGGATTCCGGTATTGAATGACTGTGACGAGCTTCAAACTCCTGAAGGCTGGGCGTTAGTGACAAACGCAAAAGAATCAATGGATTCTATTCCAACCTGATTGAGAACCGACAGATGATTAGCCGTGCTGTGACAGAGCATTTGGACCATTTTCACTGAGAGGATGGGATGTAGCCATCAACCAAGGGTGATGCCTCCAGACGATTAGCCGTGCAGTAACAGCGCATAGGACCATTTTCCCGAGAGGATTGAAAGTAGCCACCAATGATGGTGATGCCCTACATACAGCTTCCCATGGAAAGGAGTAAGAAGGATTGAAGGAAGAGTGAGTAGTGAAGTAGAGTTTCAAGAGGAGCACAGCATCTCCATACACCTATCTGAAATTCTCACTATTGATTTACATAAGTATTTCTATCCCTTTTTATTTTCCAATTATTATTAATTTTTGAAAACCCATAAACCAATTTAATCTGCCTAACTGAGATTTACAAGGTGACCATAGCTTGCTTCATACCAACAATCTCTGTGGGATCGACCCTTACTCACGTAAGGTTTATTACTTGGACGACCCAGTACACTTGCTGGTTAGTTGAACGGAGTTGTGAATTCAACTGGTGCCATAATAATGATTTCATACAAGTACAAAAGAATATGGATCACAATTTCGTCCACTAAGTGCGCGTTTCGAAGCCCCGGATGTTAGCTTTCCAACGCAACTGAAACCGGATCATTTGGATCTCTGTAGCTCAAGTTATGGTCGATTAAGTGTGAAGAGGTCGGCTTGACAGCTTTTGCGATTCATACATTTTTTCATGAGTTCTCCATTTTTTACACGTTTTTCCTTCATTTCCTTGATTCAATCTTTGCCTTCTAAATCTGAAATTACTTAACAAACATATCAAGGCCTCTAATGGAATCAAGGTGAGT